>NC_090736.1:33481163-33484398 GCF_036898095.1 Palaemon carinicauda
AACAAACAATCTCATTTGTACCAACAGTCTTTCTCCCCACAAACAATCATTCTCTAACTACCACTTGCTCTTCGGCGCGCACCGCGGACCCACAAACACACAAACAAACACACACACCACACACACACATACAAACACACACACAAACACAAACACAAACACAAACAAACACACACTCTCGCGCGATCTAGCAAAACTAAAGCAAATGAAATTCTCTCTCTCTCTTTCCTCTCTCTCTCTCTCTCTCTCTCTCTCTCTCTCTCTCTCGATTTGGCAAAAAACAAAATATAAAAATAAAGTAAAAATAAATCCTCCACATTCCTCACCCCTTACTTTGCCAAATCCTTCTCACACAACACTTACATTATTTTTTTCATAACCCAGTCGCAGTCGGGAACGGGACCTCTACTCCGAGTAACTGGGCCCCCATTACTCTCTCATTCACTTCTTCCTTATCACAATCATTCGCTACATTAAACACTATTCCTATCTAAATCCCTATCATCTAATATATTAGGTACAATCATATCTACCTCGTTCTCGTTTGGCCTATAATTACACTCATTTCTGTAAACAATTCATCCATTTCATCAAAAAACATTCTCAACTTTAGTAAAAGATTCATTCATGCTACTAATCATTCTCCTATCTCTCACTCTCGAATTCGTCATCCTTTCTTTTACATCACCTAAGAAAAAGCCACACACACTATAGGTATCATTCATACTCAGCCATGATTCATCTGTATTAACACATTTATCTTCCATACACACTTGCACATTTACACCCTTGTCATACTTATTTGTATTCTTACCTATTCCTATAAATTTCCCTTGCACTTTCTCCTCACTTAAAACTTTCAACTCCTCTTTTTCTATATTCAACTAACACTAATTGTTTATTTTCCAGCCCCCAATTTCTCATGCATACCTAGATTCATATTTGCTTCATTTCCAACCAATTACTCATCCCATTCTCACAAACATTAATCCTATTCCTTCCACACACACAGGAGGACTCACCCAGCCTGAACCCTCTTACACTCTAGTTTCCCGAACATCCTGGCTGACTTACTCCCTTCTTCCTACATACTCTAGCTACATGCCCATCTGCACCACATTCAGAACACTTTACCCCGCGGCTCCTTGCACATTCTAGCATAATGACCATCCTTACCACAATTACCACAAATCACATTCATACGATTACTACGACATCCACTCGCTACATGCCCAGTCATACCACACCCGATAACATTTTACCCCTTTCTCTTTCTTACACTCGCTAATTCTATGCCCTACCTCACCACATCCAAAACAAGCACCTAGAGGCCCATCTACATTCATTCTTCTTATGACCTTCCTTTCCACAACCTATAACACTTTTCATTACGGACACGGCTATCTGACATACCTCGATGTGCACTCACACTCCTATCCCTATTGCGCCAATTACCCTGCCTAAATCCTCTCATTTGTCCTTACAGGTATTCCCACATTACTCGCCCTAACACTCCTATCTACTACACTATCAGCTACCCTCATCGGTCCTCTCATAACAGCATCTCTAAAACTAACAAATTCTGGCACACTTTCCTCCATTCCAGTTCTTATACTCACAGATTTACTTCTTTCATACACCTATCCAACTCGTAATCCTCAACTATCTCTAAAATATCATCCCATGTCAATCTTTCTTTCGTCCACCTCATTTTCTCCTTCCGTTTCAAATTAACAAACTCGGCAACATTCTCGGGAACAGTAGCCAAAAACTTCTTCATTAACTCCGTATTCTCATTTATGCCTTCATCCCCATACTTCTTCCAAGCTAACGTTTCCACCTACATACGTACATTGATATCGCTTCTCCTGCATTCATCCGTGCTTCATCAAAATCATTCTTACGCTTATACTTAACACTCCCTTTCATACGTTTTACCTGCTCAATTATTCTCTTTTTCACACTTTCATAATCAACGTCCCCTACACTCATTATCACTCCATACATCGTCAACAAATACCCAGTCAAATATTCTCCTAACTCCCTAGCCCAAACTCTTTTACTATCACCATACTTATCCTGACAATACCTCTCATACTCCTTGAAAAAATCATATACATCCCTACTGCTATGCTCACACCGAGGTACCTCTCTCATAAACACAGTCTTACACACATCACGTTCATTCTCACTGCTATCATCACTGTCTACTCCCTTGTTACCTTCTTCCTCATTTGAATACAATGAATCCACTTCCACACTTAAATTCCTATCCTTAACCATTCCCTTCTTACCCTTTTTCTTACTTACCACTTTCACCCATTCACGATCATCCTTGCTATCAGCCTGATACCTTTTCTTCTCTTTCTTCACATCACTTTTACCTTTCCTTTCATCTTTCCTCTCACCTTTCTGTTCATCCTTACTATGCCTTAATTCCCTTATCTTCAATATCACCATCACTATTACTACTATCACTATCACTTCCTTTCCCATTATCACCTACCTTAACCTTCTCTTCCACTTACCAAACCCATTTACCCGAAGCTGAGGACACTCCTCCGACTGCACCTTCACCCATTATAGTTTTTCATCATCCCCATGACTTGCCCCATCATATCTTCCAATCGGTTCTCCATTCGTTCCTCATTCTCTTTCATCCTCATCTCAAAACATTCTTCCACTTTCGCTACAGTTCCCTTTAACTCCCTAAGCTCCTTCTGCATCACTGCATTCTCCCAGTTCAACCTCTCATTCTCTACCAGCAACCTCTCCTCACGCTCCTTACTCAGCCGCAATTCCTCCCTCAAAACCCTTAATTGCTCCTCCATTTTTCATCAACCTTAATCCTAATTCCGTCCTTCGTCCAACAGTCCAGCTTCTATCCCCACCTCGGCAGTCCCTATTCGTGCGCCAAAATAATGTGGCGGGATGTTGCAAGGACAACCCCCACACCCTGAATCACACTTACTGACAAATGGTCTCCACAAAACAAACTTTCCCCTTACGTAATCTACAACCAGACTCTTGGACAAAAGGACAAAACAAAACAAAACATAACCTTAAAAACTATAATTCTTAAAACTTAAAATAAATCATAAACCATCCACATTCAAAATAAATACTTTAAACCAATCAAAACTTAACACTTCATATACTATAAATACCATTCAAATAAACGCAAAAAATCCTAACAAACTTAACTTATACCACACACCAACACCAAAAATAAATA
>NC_090736.1:33484898-33517398 GCF_036898095.1 Palaemon carinicauda
TGGTTGTTCCGGAAAGGTACCGAAATAAATTAATGTATTTAGCACATGAAAATGATTTGTCGGGACATTTTGGTGTTAGGAAAACCTTTCAAAAGGTGGCTGAACATTTCTTTTGGCCTGGGATGCGTAAGGACATTAAGAGACACGTATTATCTTGTGATGTGTGCCAGTTGGTGGGGAAACCTAACCAGAAAATACCCAAGGCTCCTTTAATTCCTATACCCTCCGTGGGCGAACCCTTTCGGGAAGTGATAATTGACGTAGTGGGTCCCCTGCCACGGACGCGCGGTGGGAATGAATATATATTGTCTATGGTTGATAGAATGTCTCGCTTCCCTGAGGCTATCCCATTGAGGAGTATACGGTCTGAAGAGGTGGTTGAAGTGTTGGTTGGTTTCTTTACCCGATTTGGTTTCCCTAAGGTAATTCAGAGTGACTGTGGCACTAATTTCACGAGTAGGTATTTTGAAAGGAAAATGAATGAGTTTGGTATTAAACACGTGAAGTCTGCACCGTATCACCCGGAAAGCCAAGGCCAGGTGGAAAGGTTCCACCAAACCTTGAAGTCTGTGCTAAAAAAATTTTGTTTTGAGACTGGGAATGATTGGATAAGGAATTACCTTATGCATTGTTTGCAATACGATCGATCTCCAATGAGTCAATGGGTCTCTCTCCTTTCCAGCTTATTTTTGGTCACTGTGTTCGAGGCCCTTTGGATGTAGTGAGAGAACACAGGGAAGGAGAGACTCCCGAAGTTAATGTATTGGATTATTTTTCAGATTTGCAGGAGAAATTGCTTAGAGCACGGTCATTTGCTCAGGAACATTTGGCGAAAGCCCAGGCCTCGATGAAATCTAAGTATGACGTTAAAACACGAGATAGGGTTTTTAATGTAGGTGACAAGGTGTTGGTTTTACTTCCTATGCCTGGCAATCCCCTGAAAGCGGAATTCTCAGGTCCGTGGAAGCTTTTGAAGAAAATTAACAATGTAAATTACCTGATTGAAACTCCAGATAGGAGAAGAAAAACCCGTATTTGCCATGTTAATATGATGAAATCTTTTATTGACAGATCTGTAGAAGAATCTGTAGTACCTATTTCTGTAGTTAGTGTCGAAAATGAACAGTTCATGGGCGATAAATTCGCGGTTAGCCCAAGTGGTTTGGAAAATAATTCTGATGTTTTAAATAATTTGAATACTAAATTTCAGCACTTAGATGCAGAAAAAGCTGCACCTCTAATTAATTTAATTAACGAATACAAAGATCTCTTTCAGGATGCACCTGGTAGGACCCATATTTTGCAACACGACGTTGATGTTGGGGAGGCTCCGCCTATTAAGCAATGTCCATATAGACTGAACCCCCTCAAGAGAGAAATAGTCAGTAAGGAAGTTAAATACATGCTTGACCATAACCTCATTAAACCGAGCTGCAGTCCTTGGAGCTCCCCGGTAGTTTTGGTTAGGAAGGAGGATGGTCAGCCTAGGATGTGTTTTGACTACCGCAAGGTCAACTCTATAACAAAAACGGACTCGTTCCCCTTGCCCAGGGTGGAAGACTGTATAGATAGAGTGGGATCTGCTCGTTATATAAGTAAATTTGACCTGTTAAAAGGATATTGGCAGGTCGGTCTTACACCCCGGGCAAGGAAAATATCAGCCTTTGTGACGGGTGACGGCCTCTATGAATGTGAGGTGATGCCATTTGGCATGAAGAATGCCGCCGCTACCTTCCAGAGGCTGATGAACTTTATTACATGTGAACTGGAGGGTTGTGTGGTATATATTGACGACCTTGTGATTTACAGTGATGATTGGAAAACTCATCTTAAGAGGATAAGAGCGCTGTTCGAGGTGCTGAGGAAGGCTGGTCTGGTGATAAATTTAAAGAAGAGTGATTTTGCTCAAGCAAAAGTGGTTTATTTAGGACATGAAATTGGCTTGGGTAAGATCGCTCCTAAGAGAGCGAATGTTGAGGCAGTTACAGCCTTCCCAGCTCCTCGAAACAAGAGAGGTATTCGTAGATTTTTGGGTCTAGTTGGTTATTATAGGAAGTTTATCAAGAATTTTTCTGACCTTGCTAATCCCTTAACAAATTTGTTAAAGAAAGATGTAAAATTTATGTGGAATAACGAGTGTCAGGATGCATTTGAAAAATTGAAAGGTACTTTAATAACCTATCCTTTGTTACATTCTCCCGATTTTTCCTTGCCTTTTTGTTTGGCTACAGATGCCAGTGACACAGGTTTAGGTGCTGTCTTGTTGCAGGAGGGTGCAAATGGCACCTCGCATCCAGTCGCCTACTTTTCCAAGAAGTTGTTACCGGCAGAGAGACGTTACTCAACAATTGAGAAAGAGGCTTTATGCTTGGTGAAAGCCATCATACATTTTGAAGTGTATTTATCTTCCTCAGCATGTCCAATAAAGGTCTTTACAGATCATAATCCCTTAATTTTTATTAATAAATTTAAAGATAAAAATCAGCGTATTTTGTGCTGGAGTCTTTTACTCCAAGAATATAACCTTTTATTTGTCACGTGGCTGGAAAAGACAACGTAGTCCCTGATGTTCTTTCCAGGACATTCGGTAATGAAAATGATGAGGTGGCAATCCAAGAGTAGTTTTGTAAGGGTAAAAGACTCTGCATCAATCACATTTGAGCAATTTTTTTTTAATTTGTTGTTTTCTTGTCCGGTGTTGGGAAGATTTCTTAATATATATTTGAGTTTGACATTATCTATATATAATCTTTGAGTGGATATTAATGTTTAAGAATAGTGGTTTTGGTTTATGAAATATTTGTTTTTGATATTTGCATTTACTTTTGTGCACAATGCTTATGTATTTGCTTGCATTACAAATTAATAGTTTAATATTGGCTAGGAGTTACCTTTTAAAAAAAAATAATAAATTATTTTTTTTCCTTGTCCCGGGGAGCTGTAATCCATAATTACTTTAAATATTTTGTTCGTGGTTTTTGCCATTTGTTTTAATTAAAGTCACGAAAAGTTCTCTTGGAACATTCTTTTATCCCCGGTCAAGGTTTTGTTTGTGTTTATTTGTATAGTGTTTATTCACCGTATTCCTTTTTTGCTTTTCATGTTTTGTGGAGCGGACTGCCCGTCTTCAGTGATTAGCTTGTTGAACTGCCGCATTACGTTGTTATGCTTTCGCTCTCTCTCTCTCCGTTTACTTGGAGTGCGTTTTTGGGCAGCGGGGCAGAGAGTGTCGGCTCCCCAACAGAGGAGGTCTTACTGCATTTTTCACGGCTTGATAATCGGAAGATATTTGTTCCTGACCCTGCAGCTACCATTTAATTGGAGAGGCTCCTGCTAATGGATTTTAGCCTTCTAAGCATTGCTATTGCTTGTGTGCTGCTGCCTGCCACTGCTGCTGGCTGTTGCCGTGTGTCTGACCTCCTGGAGTCGTGAGGAGGCCTTCTAGTGACGGAGAACGGTAAGCGAACCGTATAAGTTCTTCCTTCGCCTGCTTAAATCATATAGACAATTTACGTTGCCCCAGTGATCCCTTCAGTGCAAGAACACCCCTAGTGATCCAGAAGTAGGGCAGTTGCTGGTGATGTTATAATGATCTTTAATTACGGATTCGGTGCGGTTTTTGATAACATGTGCAAGCATTCTTCGGATATTTCTACGTGACCTGTAAAGAGTATTATTATCACCAATTTAGGATATATTATTATTTAAAGGTGTATTTTGATAATTATTGTAAAATTAATTAGTTTTAAGGTTTACTTCACTCTGGAACTCTAACTGTCGTATGCTAGGGAAAGTGTGTATTTTTCTACCTCCTACACCTTTTCTTTCTCTTCGACTGAGGTATATAAGTTAGGTAGGCGTGTGACGGTTCGAGAGTTATTATTGTACAGTAGTGTATGTGTTTTTCCAGTTCCTAAGAAAGCTTTTCGAGGACTACTTTATGTAATTTAAGACTACTTTTGTTAATTAAATTTTATTGTTAAGTTTGATTCGGTGTTTTTTGTATCCCTCTTTGAGAGTTGTTTTGCTTTTTGAATTTTGTGTCGCTGCTGGTTCTTGCCTGGTATTTTGGCACTGAGCCAGTCTGAAAGAAAATCCTGGATGAACATAATCGATCTTGAGTTCATTACATAATTTGGCGACCTTGCCAGTATTTAGAGTGATTATTTCTATTTAATTAATTCAGGATGCATTATTTAGAGGGTGAAGAAGCTGAGGTAGCGAACTTTTTGGCTAGTGTTAACTGGGAAAAGGATCTATTTAAACTAAAAAGGGATCAATTGTGTTGATTGCAGAGTTCTTGGATTTAAGTTTGTCCACTGAGGTTAAAAAGGGACCGTTGTTATTTGAGGTCTTGAAGGCCGCTAAGATATATAGAGAGACTCTTGATAGGAAGGATGTTCTGGAAAGTAGTAGGCTGGATGAGAGTGAGCTGAGGAGGTGGAGGAATTAGAAGGTGAAGGTAAGGAAAATTCTATTGATAATGGTGATGACCAATTGGAAATTTTGAAGGAAAAAACCAGGATGAAGGAACTGGAGTTTAGAGCTCTCCAACTTAGAGCCGATGAAAGGGCAAAAGAGAGAGAGCATGAAATTGAGGTACTTAAATTAAAGATTAAGTTGAATCAGGGAAATAATGGTAGCAATAATAATTCTAGTGTTGATGGAACGAGGTTTAATATGTTCGCTGCGTTAAAACTGGTACCACACTTTTCCGAGGAGGAGGTTAATGAGTTTTTTGTGTCATTTGAAAAAATTGCTAAGAAGCTTGCCTGGCCAAAGGATATGTGGACAACATTAGTTCAGTGTCGTTTGGTGGGTAAAGCTCAAAGGGTCTATAATAATCTTAGTGACGATCTCTCCGCGGATTACGACACCGTAAAAAGTATTGTGTTGAAAGCGTATGATTTGGTGCCTGAAGCATACAGGCAGAAGTTTCGTAATCTGCGGAAGGATCTTGACGTTACTTATGTTGAGTTTGCTCGAAAGAAAGTTCAGTTTCTCGATGACTGGCTGAAATCCAAAGAAGTAGACAATTTTGTTAAACTGAAAGAGCTGCTTCTGGCAGAGGAATTTAAGAGGAACGTGAGTCGTGACTTGCGAATTCATTTGGAAGAGTTGAAACTAGACTCCATTCAGGAAATAGCAATTGCTTCCGACGAGTATGCACTTACTCATCGGGAGGAACCCCTTAGGAAAAGAATTAATCAGGATAGGTTCTTCCCCCATGAATATAATACACATAGTAATAATCGTCAGTCTTCTAAAGGAACATCAAGGTCAAATAAAGACGGGTCAGAAAAACTTTCTAATGAAGACAGAGGTGTAAGCGACTCTCGTAGTTTCGTAAACAATAGTAGATCGGTTAATGGTGGTGGTAGTAGTGGTAGAAATTTTGGTAGTAGTAGTAGTGTGAAGTGTTATTGGTGCCACAAGACGGGGCACGTAAAGGCTAATTGTTACGGTTGGAAAAACTTTAAGGAGAGAAGGTCTAATCCAGTAAACATTGTTGTAGCTGAAAAAACGACAAACGTAAACCAAAGTATGGAACAGGAAAAATGACTAAAATTTAAGAGGTACATTTCTGACGGATCTGTGTTTGTTGGTAACAATAAAAGAACAAAGGTTTGTTTAAAGGTATTACGGGACTCTGGAGCAGCACAGTCTCTCATATTAAAAACTGCTGTTCCAAAGGATTTTGTATTTTCTAATAATGAATTTGTGGTGTTGGGTGGTTTCCCGAACTCTATTACGTCTTGTCCTTTAGAGAAGTTTAATATTCACACCAAGTATTTTAAAGGGACTGCTAAACTGGCTGTGGTAGACAGTTTGCCAGTTCCCGGAATTCACCTTCTTTTAGGGAATGATTTGGCTGAAGGTGAAGGTGCAATTGATAATATATGTCCAATTTTGACTCTCCTGAATGTGACTTGTGAAGGCGATGAGATTGAAACTAATTTTTATAAGCCTGTCTCTGTAGTAACTCGGTCTAGAGCTCGGGAGATGGATCCCGAGGATGTTAACTTAGATTTATATCAAGTAGACAGACAAATGACTGACATGAGGACTGGTTGTAGTAATAAGAAAATCGTTAATTTGGATGACGTAAACTGGGACGCTAAGGCGTTCAAAATGGCACAGAGTAAGGAGTTTTCTAAATTAGAACTCGGCAATCCCGAGGATTTGGTGAAGCCAGTATTCGTCAAAGAGAAAGGTTTGCTCTACAGGTTGAGTAGGTCGGCTAATGCACCTGCCCATCAGGTAGAGTCGTGCAGACAATTGGTTGTTCCGGAAAGGTACCGAAATAAATTAATGTATTTAGCACATGAAAATGATTTGTCGGGACATTTTGGTGTTAGGAAAACCTTTCAAAAGGTGGCTGAACATTTCTTTTGGCCTGGGATGCGTAAGGACATTAAGAGACACGTATTATCTTGTGATGTGTGCCAGTTGGTGGGGAAACCTAACCAGAAAATACCCAAGGCTCCTTTAATTCCTATACCCTCCGTGGGCGAACCCTTTCGGGAAGTGATAATTGACGTAGTGGGTCCCCTGCCACGGACGCGCGGTGGGAATGAATATATATTGTCTATGGTTGATAGAATGTCTCGCTTCCCTGAGGCTATCCCATTGAGGAGTATACGGTCTGAAGAGGTGGTTGAAGTGTTGGTTGGTTTCTTTACCCGATTTGGTTTCCCTAAGGTAATTCAGAGTGACTGTGGCACTAATTTCACGAGTAGGTATTTTGAAAGGAAAATGAATGAGTTTGGTATTAAACACGTGAAGTCTGCACCGTATCACCCGGAAAGCCTAAGGCCAGGTGGAAAGGTTCCACCAAACCTTGAAGTCTGTGCTAAAAAAATTTTGTTTTGAGACTGGGAATGATTGGGATAAGGAATTACCTTATGCATTGTTTGCAATACGATCGATCTCCAATGAGTCAATGGGTCTCTCTCCTTTCCAGCTTATTTTTGGTCACTGTGTTCGAGGCCCTTTGGATGTAGTGAGAGAACACAGGGAAGGAGAGACTCCCGAAGTTAATGTATTGGATTATTTTTCAGATTTGCAGGAGAAATTGCTTAGAGCACGGTCATTTGCTCAGGAACATTTGGCGAAAGCCCAGGCCTCGATGAAATCTAAGTATGACGTTAAAACACGAGATAGGGTTTTTAATGTAGGTGACAAGGTGTTGGTTTTACTTCCTATGCCTGGCAATCCCCTGAAAGCGGAAATTCTCAGGTCCGTGGAAGGTTTTGAAGAAAATTAACAATGTAAATTACCTGATTGAAACTCCAGATAGGAGAAGAAAAAACCCGTATTTGCCATGTTAATATGATGAAATCTTTTATTGACAGATCTGTAGAAGAATCTGTAGTACCTATTTCTGTAGTTAGTGTCGAAAATGAACAGTTCATGGGCGATAAATTCGCGGTTAGCCCAAGTGGTTTGGAAAATAATTCTGATGTTTTAAATAATTTGAATACTAAATTTCAGCACTTAGATGCAGAAAAAGCTGCACCTCTAATTAATTTAATTAACGAATACAAAGATCTCTTTCAGGATGCACCTGGTAGGACCCATATTTTGCAACACGACGTTGATGTTGGGGAGGCTCCGCCTATTAAGCAATGTCCATATAGACTGAACCCCCTCAAGAGAGAAATAGTCAGTAAGGAAGTTAAATACATGCTTGACCAT
This sequence comes from Palaemon carinicauda, assembly GCF_036898095.1. NCBI lineage: Eukaryota > Metazoa > Arthropoda > Malacostraca > Decapoda > Palaemonidae > Palaemon > Palaemon carinicauda. The sequence goes on from NC_090736.1 coordinate 33,492,597, forward strand.
AACCTCATTAAACCGAGCTGCAGTCCTTGGAGCTCCCCGGTAGTTTTGGTTAGGAAGGAGGATGGTCAGCCTAGGATGTGTTTTGACTACCGCAAGGTCAACTCTATAACAAAAACGGACTCGTTCCCCTTGCCCAGGGTGGAAGACTGTATAGATAGAGTGGGATCTGCTCGTTATATAAGTAAATTTGACCTGTTAAAAGGATATTGGCAGGTCGGTCTTACACCCGGGCAAGGAAAATATCAGCCTTTGTGACGGGTGACGGCCTCTATGAATGTGAGGTGATGCCATTTGGCATGAAGAATGCCGCCGCTACCTTCCAGAGGCTGATGAACTTTATTACATGTGAACTGGAGGGTTGTGTGGTATATATTGACGACCTTGTGATTTACAGTGATGATTGGAAAACTCATCTTAAGAGGATAAGAGCGCTGTTCGAGGTGCTGAGGAAGGCTGGTCTGGTGATAAATTAAAGAAGAGTGATTTTGCTCAAGCAAAAGTGGTTTATTTAGGACATGAAATTGGCTTGGGTAAGATCGCTCCTAAGAGAGCGAATGTTTGAGGCAGTTACAGCCTTCCCAGCTCCTCGAAACAAGAGAGGTATTCGTAGATTTTTGGGTCTAGTTGGTTATTATAGGAAGTTTATCAAGAATTTTTCTGACCTTGCTAATCCCTTAAACAAATTTGTTAAAGAAAGATGTAAAATTTATGTGGAATAACGAGTGTCAGGATGCATTTGAAAAATTGAAAGGTACTTTAATAACCTATCCTTTGTTACATTCTCCCGATTTTTCCTTGCCTTTTTGTTTGGCTACAGATGCCAGTGACACAGGTTTAGGTGCTGTCTTGTTGCAGGAGGGTGCAAATGGCACCTCGCATCCAGTCGCCTACTTTTCCAAGAAGTTGTTACCGGCAGAGAGACGTTACTCAACAATTGAGAAAGAGGCTTTATGCTTGGTGAAAGCCATCATACATTTTGAAGTGTATTTATCTTCCTCAGCATGTCCAATAAAGGTCTTTACAGATCATAATCCCTTAATTTTTATTAATAAATTTAAAGATAAAAATCAGCGTATTTTGTGCTGGAGTCTTTTACTCCAAGAATATAACCTTTTTATTTGTCACGTGGCTGGAAAAGACAACGTAGTCCCTGATGTTCTTTCCAGGACATTCGGTAATGAAAATGATGAGGTGGCAATCCAAGAGTAGTTTTGTAAGGGTAAAAGACTCTGCATCAATCACATTTGAGCAATTTTTTTTAATTTGTGTGTTTTCTTGTCCGGTGTTGGGAAGATTTCTTAATATATATTTGAGTTTGACATTATCTATATATAATCTTTGAGTGGATATTAATGTTTAAGAATAGTGGTTTTGGTTTATGAAATATTGTTTTTGATATTTGCATTTACTTTTGTGCACAATGCTTATGTATTTGCTTGCATTACAAATTAATAGTTTAATATTGGCTAGGAGTTACCTTTTATAAAAAAAAATAATAAATTATTTTTTTTCCTTGTCCCGGGGAGCTGTAATCCATAATTACTTTAAATATTTTGTTCGTGGTTTTTGCCATTTGTTTTAATTAAAGTCACGAAAAGTTCTCTTGGAACATTCTTTTATCCCCGGTCAAGGTTTTGTTTGTGTTTATTTGTATAGTGGTTTATTCACCGTATTCCTTTTTGCTTTTCATGTTTTGTGGAGCGGACTGCCCGTCTTCAGTGATTAGCTTGTTGAACTGCCGCATTACGTTGTTATGCTTTCGCTCTCTCTCTCTCCGTTTACTTGGAGTGCGTTTTTTGGGCAGCGGGGGCAGAGAGTGTCGGCTCCCCAACAGAGGAGGTCTTACTGCATTTTTCACGGCTTGATAATCGGAAGATATTTGTTCCTGACCCTGCAGCTACCATTTAATTGGAGAGGCTCCTGCTAATGGATTTTAGCCTTCTAAGCATTGCTATTGCTTGTGTGCTGCTGCCTGCCACTGCTGCTGGCTGTTGCCGTGTGTCTGACCTCCTGGAGTCTGTGAGGAGGCCTTCTAGTGACGGAGAACGGTAAGCGAACCGTATTAAGTTCTTCCTTCGCCTGCTTAAAATCATATAGACAATTTACGTTGCCCCAGTGATCCCTTCAGTGCAAGAACACCCCTAGTGATCCAGAAGTAGGGCAGTTGCTGGTGATGTTATAATGATCTTTAATTACGGATTCGGTGCGGTTTTTGATAACATGTGCAAGCAATCTTCGGATATTTCTACGTGACCTGTAAAGAGTATTATTATCACCAATTTAGGATATATTATTATTTAAAGGTGTATTTTGATAATTATTGTAAAATTAATTAGTTTTTAAGGTTTACTTCACTCTGGAACTCTAACTGTCGTATGCTAGGGAAAGTGTGTATTTTTCTACCTCCTACACCTTTTCTTTCTCTTCGACTGAGGTATATAAGTTAGGTAGGCGTGTGACGGTTCGAGAGTTATTATTGTACAGTAGTGTATGTGTTTTTCCAGTTCCTAAGAAAGCTTTTCGAGGACTACTTTATGTAATTTAAGACTACTTTTGTTAATTAAATTTTATTGTTAAGTTTGATTCGGTGTTTTTTGTATCCCTCTTTGAGAGTTGTTTTGCTTTTTGAATTTTGTGTCGCTGCTGGTTCTTGCCTGGTATTTTGGCACTGAGCCAGTCTGAAAGAAAATCCTGGATGAACATAATCGATCTTGAGTTCATTACATAATTTGGCGACCTTGCCAGTATTTAGAGTGATTATTTCTATTTAATTAATTCAGGATGCATTATTTAGAGGGTGAAGAAGCTGAGGTAGCGAGCTTTTTGGCTAGTGTTAACTGGGAAAAGGATCTATTTAAACTAAAAAGGGATCAATTGTGGTTGATTGCAGAGTTCTTGGATTTAAGTTTGTCCACTGAGGTTAAAAAGGGACCGTTGTTATTTGAGGTCTTGAAGGCCGCTAAGATATATAGAGAGACTCTTGATAGGAAGGATGTTCTGGAAAGTAGTAGGCTGGATGAGAGTGAGCCTGAGGAGGTGGAGGAATTAGAAGGTGAAGGTAAGGAAAATTCTATTGATAATGGTGATGACCAATTGGAAATTTTGAAGGAAAAAACCAGGATGAAGGAACTGGAGTTTAGAGCTCTCCAACTTAGAGCCGATGAAAGGGCAAAAGAGAGAGAGCATGAAATTGAGGTACTTAAATTAAAGATTAAGTTGAATCAGGGAAATAATGGTAGCAATAATAATTCAAGTGTTGATGGAACGAGGTTTAATATGTTCGCTGCGTTAAAACTGGTACCACACTTTTCCGAGGAGGAGGTTAATGAGTTTTTTGTGTCATTTGAAAAAATTGCTAAGAAGCTTGCCTGGCCAAAGGATATGTGGACAACATTAGTTCAGTGTCGTTTGGTGGGTAAAGCTCAAAGGGTCTATAATAATCTTAGTGACGATCTCTCCGCGGATTACGACACCGTAAAAAGTATTGTGTTGAAAGCGTATGATTTGGTGCCCTGAAGCATACAGGCAGAAGTTTCGTAATCTGCGGAAGGATCTTGACGTTACTTATGTTGAGTTTGCTCGAAAGAAAGTTCAGTTTCTCGATGACTGGCTGAAATCCAAAGAAGTAGACAATTTTGTTAAACTGAAAGAGCTGCTTCTGGCAGAGGAATTTAAGAGGAACGTGAGTCGTGACTTGCGAATTCATTTGGAAGAGTTGAAACTAGACTCCATTCAGGAAATAGCAATTGCTTCCGACGAGTATGCACTTACTCATCGGGAGGAACCCCTTAGGAAAAGAATTAATCAGGATAGGTTCTTCCCCCATGAATATAATACACATAGTAATAATCGTCAGTCTTCTAAAGGAACATCAAGGTCAAATAAAGACGGGTCAGAAAAACTTTCTAATGAAGACAGAGGTGTAAGCGACTCTCGTAGTTTCGTAAACAATAGTAGATCGGTTAATGGTGGTGGTAAGGTAGTGGTAGAAATTTTGGTAGTAGTAGTAGGTGTGAAGTGTTATTGGTGCCACAAGACGGGGCACGTAAAGGCTAATTGTTACGGTTGGAAAAACTTTAAGGAGAGAAGGTCTAATCCAGTAAACATTGTTGTAGCTGAAAAAACGACAAACGTAAACCAAAGTATGGAACAGGAAAAATGACTAAAATTTAAGAGGTACATTTCTGACGGATCTGTGTTTGTTGGTAACAATAAAAGAACAAAGGTTTGTTTAAAGGTATTACGGGACTCTGGAGCAGCACAGTCTCTCATATTAAAAACTGCTGTTCCAAAGGATTTTGTATTTTCTAATAATGAATTTGTGGTGTTTTGTGGTTTCCCGAACTCTATTACGTCTTGTCCTTTAGAGAAGTTTAATATTCACACCAAGTATTTTAAAGGGGACTGCTAAACTGGCTGTGGTAGACAGTTTGCCAGTTCCCGGAATTCACCTTCTTTTAGGGAATGATTTGGCTGAAGGTGAAGGTGCAATTGATAATATATGTCCAATTTTGACTCTCCTGAATGTGACTTGTGAAGGCGATGAGATTGAAACTAATTTTTATAAGCCTGTCTCTGTAGTAACTCGGTCTAGAGCTCGGGAGATGGATCCCGAGGATGTTAACTTAGATTTATATCAAGTAGACAGACAAATGACTGACATGAGGACTGGTTGTAGTAATAAGAAAATCGTTAATTTGGATGACGTAAACTGGGACGCTAAGGCGTTTCAAAATGGCACAGAGTAAGGAGTTTTCTAAATTAGAACTCGGCAATCCCGAGGATTTGGTGAAGCCAGTATTCGTCAAAGAGAAAGGTTTGCTCTACAGGTTGAGTAGGTCGGCTAATGCACCTGCCCATCAGGTAGAGTCGTGCAGACAATTGGTTGTTCCGGAAAGGTACCGAAATAAATTAATGTATTTAGCACATGAAAATGATTTGTCGGGACATTTTGGTGTTAGGAAAACCTTTCAAAAGGTGGCTGAACATTTCTTTTGGCCTGGGATGCGTAAGGACATTAAGAGACACGTATTATCTTGTGATGTGTGCCAGTTGGTGGGGAAACCTAACCAGAAAATACCCAAGGCTCCTTTAATTCCTATACCCTCCGTGGGCGAACCCTTTCGGGAAGTGATAATTGACGTAGTGGGTCCCCTGCCACGGACGCGCGGTGGGAATGAATATATATTGTCTATGGTTGATAGAATGTCTCGCTTCCCTGAGCTATCCCATTGAGGAGTATACGGTCCTGAAGAGGTGGTTGAAGTGTTGGTTGGTTTCTTTACCCGATTTGGTTTCCCTAAGGTAATTCAGAGTGACTGTGGCACTAATTTCACGAGTAGGTATTTTGAAAGGAAAATGAATGAGTTTGGTATTAAACACGTGAAGTCTGCACCGTATCACCCGGAAAGCCAAGGCCAGGTGGAAAGGTTCCACCAAACCTTGAAGTCTGTGCTAAAAAAATTTTGTTTTGAGACTGGGAATGATTGGGATAAGGAATTACCTTACGCATTGTTTGCAATACGATCGATCTCCAATGAGTCAATGGGTCTCTCTCCTTTCCAGCTTATTTTTGGTCACTGTGTTCGAGGCCCTTTGGATGTAGTGAGAGAACACAGGGGAAGGAGAGACTCCCGAAGTTAATGTATTGGATTATTTTTCAGATTTGCAGGAGAAATTGCTTAGAGCACGGTCATTTGCTCAGGAACATTTGGCGAAAGCCCAGGCCTCGATGAAATCTAAGTATGACGTTAAAAACACGAGATAGGGTTTTTAATGTAGGTGACAAGGTGTTGGTTTTACTTCCTATGCCTGGCAATCCCCTGAAAAGCGGAATTCTCAGGTCCGTGGAAGGTTTTGAAGAAAATTAACAATGTAAATTACCTGATTGAAACTCCAGATAGGAGAAGAAAAACCCGTATTTGCCATGTTAATATGATGAAATCTTTTATTGACAGATCTGTAGAAGAATCTGTAGTACCTATTTCTGTAGTTAGTGTCGAAAATGAACAGTTCATGGGCGAAAAATTCGCGGTTAGCCCAAGTGGTTTGGAAAATAATTCTGATGTTTTAAATAATTTGAATACTAAATTTCAGCACTTAGATGCAGAAAAAGCTGCACCTCTAATTAATTTAATTAACGAATACAAAGATCTCTTTCAGGATGCACCTGGTAGGACCCATATTTTGCAACACGACGTTGATGTTGGGGGAGGGCTCCGCCTATTAAGCAATGTCCATATAGACTGAACCCCCTCAAGAGAGAAATAGTCAGTAAGGAAGTTAAATACATGCTTGACCATAACCTCATTAAACCGAGCTGCAGTCCTTGGAGCTCCCCGGTAGTTTTGGTTAGGAAGGAGGATGGTCAGCCTAGGATGTGTTTTGACTACCGCAAGGTCAACTCTATAACAAAAACGGACTCGTTCCCCTTGCCCAGGGTGGAAGACTGTATAGATAGAGTGGGATCTGCTCGTTATATAAGTAAATTTGACCTGTTAAAAGGATATTGGCAGGTCGGTCTTACACCCCGGGCAAGGAAAATATCAGCCTTTGTGACGGGTGACGGCCTCTATGAATGTGAGGTGATGCCATTTGGCATGAAGAATGCCGCCGCTACCTTCCAGAGGGCTGATGAACTTTATTACATGTGAACTGGAGGGTTGTGTGGTATATATTGACGACCTTGTGATTTACAGTGATGATTGGAAAACTCATCTTAAGAGGATAAGAGCGCTGTTCGAGGTGCTGAGGAAGGCTGGTCTGGTGATAAATTTAAAGAAGAGTGATTTTGCTCAAGCAAAAGTGGTTTATTTAGGACATGAAATTGGCTTGGGTAAGATCGCTCCTAAGAGAGCGAATGTTGAGGCAGTTACAGCCTTCCCAGCTCCTCGAAACAAGAGAGGTATTCGTAGATTTTTTGGGTCTAGTTGGTTATTATAGGAAGTTTATCAAGAATTTTTCTGACCTTGCTAATCCCTTAACAAATTTGTTAAAGAAAGATGTAAAATTTATGTGGAATAACGAGTGTCAGGATGCATTTGAAAAATTGAAAGGTACTTTAATAACCTATCCTTTGTTACATTCTCCCGATTTTTCCTTGCCTTTTTGTTTGGCTACAGATGCCAGTGACACAGGTTTAGGTGCTGTCTTGTTGCAGGAGGGTGCAAATGGCACCTCGCATCCAGTCGCCTACTTTTCCAAGAAGTTGTTACCGGCAGAGAGACGTTACTCAACAATTGAGAAAGAGGCTTTATGCTTGGTGAAAGCCATCATACATTTTGAAGTGTATTTATCTTCCTCAGCATGTCCAATAAAGGTCTTTACAGATCATAATCCCTTAATTTTTATTAATAAATTTAAAGATAAAAATCAGCGTATTTTGCGCTGGAGTCTTTTACTCCAAGAATATAACCTTTTTATTTGTCACGTGGCTGGAAAAGACAACGTAGTCCCTGATGTTCTTTCCAGGACATTCGGTAATGAAAATGATGAGGTGGCAATCCAAGAGTAGTTTTGTAAGGGTAAAAGACTCTGCATCAATCACATTTGAGCAATTTTTTTTTAATTTGTTGTTTTCTTGTCCGGTGTTGGGAAGATTTCTTAATATATATTTGAGTTTGACATTATCTATATATAATCTTTGAGTGGATATTAATGTTTAAGAATAGTGGTTTTGGTTTATGAAATATTTGTTTTTGATATTTGCATTTACTTTTGTGCACAATGCTTATGTATTTGCTTGCATTACAAATTAATAGTTTAATATTGGCTAGGAGTTACCTTTTAAAAAAATCCTTGTCCCGGGGAGCTGTAATCCATAATTACTTTAAATATTTTGTTCGTGGTTTTTGCCATTTGTTTTAATTAAAGTCACGAAAAGTTCTCTTGGAACATTCTTTTATCCCCGGTCAAGGTTTTGTTTGTGTTTATTTGTATAGTGTTTATTCACCGTATTCCTTTTTTGCTTTTCATGTTTTGTGGAGCGGACTGCCCGTCTTCAGTGATTAGCTTGTTGAACTGCCGCATTACGTTGTTATGCTTTCGCTCTCTCTCTCCGTTTACTTGGAGTGCGTTTTTGGGGCAGCGGGGCAGAGAGTGTCGGCTCCCCAACAGAGGAGGTCTTACTGCATTTTTCACGGCTTGATAATCGGAAGATATTTGTTCCTGACCCTGCAGCTACCATTTAATTGGAGAGGCTCCTGCTAATGGATTTTAGCCTTCTAAGCATTGCTATTGCTTGTGTGCTGCTGCCTGCCACTGCTGCTGGCTGTTGCCGTGTGTCTGACCTCCTGGAGTCGTGAGGAGGCCTTCTAGTGACGGAGAACGGTAAGCGAACCGTATAAGTTCTTCCTTCGCCTGCTTAAATCATATAGACAATTTACGTTGCCCCAGTGATCCCTTCAGTGCAAGAACACCCCTAGTGATCCAGAAGTAGGGCAGTTGCTGGTGATGTTATAATGATCTTTAATTACGGATTCGGTGCGGTTTTTGATAACATGTGCAAGCATTCTTCGGATATTTCTACGTGACCTGTAAAGAGTATTATTATCACCAATTTAGGATATATTATTATTTAAAGGTGTATTTTGATAATTATTGTAAAATTAATTAGTTTTAAGGTTTACTTCACTCTGGAACTCTAACTGTCGTATGCTAGGGAAAGTGTGTATTTTTCTACCTCCTACACCTTTTCTTTCTCTTCGACTGAGGTATATAAGTTAGGTAGGCGTGTGACGGTTCGAGAGTTATTATTGTACAGTAGTGTATGTGTTTTTCCAGTTCCTAAGAAAGCTTTTCGAGGACTACTTTATGTAATTTAAGACTACTTTTGTTAATTAAATTTTATTGTTAAGTTTGATTCGGTGTTTTTTGTATCCCTCTTTGAGAGTTGTTTTGCTTTTTGAATTTTGTGTCGCTGCTGGTTCTTGCCTGGTATTTTGGCACTGAGCCAGTCTGAAAGAAAATCCTGGATGAACATAATCGATCTTGAGTTCATTACATAATTTGGCGACCTTGCCAGTATTTAGAGTGATTATTTCTATTTAATTAATTCAGGATGCATTATTTAGAGGGTGAAGAAGCTGAGGTAGCGAACTTTTTGGCTAGTGTTAACTGGGAAAAGGATCTATTTAAACTAAAAAGGGATCAATTGTGGTTGATTGCAGAGTTCTTGGATTTAAGTTTGTCCACTGAGGTTAAAAAGGGACCGTTGTTATTTGAGGTCTTGAAGGCCGCTAAGATATATAGAGAGACTCTTGATAGGAAGGATGTTCTGGAAAGTAGTAGGCTGGATGAGAGTGAGCCTGAGGAGGTGGAGGAATTAGAAGGTGAAGGTAAGGAAAATTCTATTGATAATGGTGATGACCAATTGGAAATTTTGAAGGAAAAAACCAGGATGAAGGAACTGGAGTTTAGAGCTCTCCAACTTAGAGCCGATGAAAGGGCAAAAGAGAGAGAGCATGAAATTGAGGTACTTAAATTAAAGATTAAGTTGAATCAGGGAAATAATGGTAGCAATAATAATTCTAGTGTTGATGGAACGAGGTTTAATATGTTCGCTGCGTTAAAACTGGTACCACACTTTTCCGAGGAGGAGGTTAATGAGTTTTTTGTGTCATTTGAAAAAATTGCTAAGAAGCTTGCCTGGCCAAAGGATATGTGGACAACATTAGTTCAGTGTCGTTTGGTGGGTAAAGCTCAAAGGGTCTATAATAATCTTAGTGACGATCTCTCCGCGGATTACGACACCGTAAAAAGTATTGTGTTGAAAGCGTATGATTTGGTGCCTGAAGCATACAGGCAGAAGTTTCGTAATCTGCGGAAGGATCTTGACGTTACTTATGTTGAGTTTGCTCGAAAGAAAGTTCAGTTTCTCGATGACTGGCTGAAATCCAAAGAAGTAGACAATTTTGTTAAACTGAAAGAGCTGCTTCTGGCAGAGGAATTTAAGAGGAACGTGAGTCGTGACTTGCGAATTCATTTGGAAGAGTTGAAACTAGACTCCATTCAGGAAATAGCAATTGCTTCCGACGAGTATGCACTTACTCATCGGGAGGAACCCCTTAGGAAAAGAATTAATCAGGATAGGTTCTTCCCCCATGAATATAATACACATAGTAATAATCGTCAGTCTTCTAAAGGAACATCAAGGTCAAATAAAGACGGGTCAGAAAAACTTTCTAATGAAGACAGAGGTGTAAGCGACTCTCGTAGTTTCGTAAACAATAGTAGATCGGTTAATGGTGGTGGTAGTAGTGGTAGAAATTTTGGTAGTAGTAGTAGTGTGAAGTGTTATTGGTGCCACAAGACGGGGCACGTAAAGGCTAATTGTTACGGTTGGAAAAATTTTAAGGAGAGAAGGTCTAATCCAGTAAACATTGTTGTAGCTGAAAAAACGACAAACGTAAACCAAAGTATGGAACAGGAAAAATGACTAAAATTTAAGAGGTACATTTCTGACGGATCTGTGTTTGTTGGTAACAATAAAAGAACAAAGGTTTGTTTAAAGGTATTACGGGACTCTGGAGCAGCACAGTCTCTCATATTAAAAACTGCTGTTCCAAAGGATTTTGTATTTTCTAATAATGAATTTGTGGTGTTGGGTGGTTTCCCGAACTCTATTACGTCTTGTCCTTTAGAGAAGTTTAATATTCACACCAAGTATTTTAAAGGGACTGCTAAACTGGCTGTGGTAGACAGTTTGCCAGTTCCCGGAATTCACCTTCTTTTAGGGAATGATTTGGCTGAAGGTGAAGGTGCAATTGATAATATATGTCCAATTTTGACTCTCCTGAATGTGACTTGTGAAGGCGATGAGATTGAAACTAATTTTTATAAGCCTGTCTCTGTAGTAACTCGGTCTAGAGCTCGGGAGATGGATCCCGAGGATGTTAACTTAGATTTATATCAAGTAGACAGACAAATGACTGACATGAGGACTGGTTGTAGTAATAAGAAAATCGTTAATTTGGATGACGTAAACTGGGACGCTAAGGCGTTCAAAATGGCACAGAGTAAGGAGTTTTCTAAATTAGAACTCGGCAATCCCGAGGATTTGGTGAAGCCAGTATTCGTCAAAGAGAAAGGTTTGCTCTACAGGTTGAGTAGGTCGGCTAATGCACCTGCCCATCAGGTAGAGTCGTGCAGACAATTGGTTGTTCCGGAAAGGTACCGAAATAAATTAATGTATTTAGCACATGAAAATGATTTGTCGGGACATTTTGGTGTTAGGAAAACCTTTCAAAAGGTGGCTGAACATTTCTTTTGGCCTGGGATGCGTAAGGACATTAAGAGACACGTATTATCTTGTGATGTGTGCCAGTTGGTGGGGAAACCTAACCAGAAAATACCCAAGGCTCCTTTAATTCCTATACCCTCCGTGGGCGAACCCTTTCGGGAAGTGATAATTGACGTAGTGGGTCCCCTGCCACGGACGCGCGGTGGGAATGAATATATATTGTCTATGGTTGATAGAATGTCTCGCTTCCCTGAGGCTATCCCATTGAGGAGTATACGGTCTGAAGAGGTGGTTGAAGTGTTGGTTGGTTTCTTTACCCGATTTGGTTTCCCTAAGGTAATTCAGAGTGACTGTGGCACTAATTTCACGAGTAGGTATTTTGAAAGGAAAATGAATGAGTTTGGTATTAAACACGTGAAGTCTGCACCGTATCACCCGGAAAGCCAAGGCCAGGTGGAAAGGTTCCACCAAACCTTGAAGTCCGTGCTAAAAAAATTTTGTTTTGAGACTGGGAATGATTGGGATAAGGAATTACCTTATGCATTGTTTGCAATACGATCGATCTCCAATGAGTCAATGGGTCTCTCTCCTTTCCAGCTTATTTTTGGTCACTGTGTTCGAGGCCCTTTGGATGTAGTGAGAGAACACTGGGAAGGAGAGACTCCCGAAGTTAATGTATTGGATTATTTTTCAGATTTGCAGGAGAAATTGCTTAGAGCACGGTCATTTGCTCAGGAACATTTGGCGAAAGCCCAGGCCTCGATGAAATCTAAGTATGACGTTAAAACACGAGATAGGGTTTTTAATGTAGGTGACAAGGTGTTGGTTTTACTTCCTATGCCTGGCAATCCCCTGAAAGCGGAATTCTCAGGTCCGTGGAAGGTTTTGAAGAAAATTAACAATGTAAATTACCTGATTGAAACTCCAGATAGGAGAAGAAAAACCCGTATTTGCCATGTTAATATGATGAAATCTTTTATTGACAGATCTGTAGAAGAATCTGTAGTACCTATTTCTGTAGTTAGTGTCGAAAATGAACAGTTCATGGGCGATAAATTCGCGGTTAGCCCAAGTGGTTTGGAAAATAATTCTGATGTTTTAAATAATTTGAATACTAAATTTCAGCACTTAGATGCAGAAAAAGCTGCACCTCTAATTAATTTAATTAATGAATACAAAGATCTCTTTCAGGATGCACCTGGTAGGACCCATATTTTGCAACACGACGTTGATGTTGGGGAGGCTCCGCCTATTAAGCAATGTCCATATAGACTGAACCCCCTCAAGAGAGAAATAGTCAGTAAGGAAGTTAAATACATGCTTGACCATAACCTCATTAAACCGAGCTGCAGTCCTTGGAGCTCCCCGGTAGTTTTGGTTAGGAAGGAGGATGGTCAGCCTAGGATGTGTTTTGACTACCGCAAGGTCAACTCTATAACAAAAACGGACTCGTTCCCCTTGCCCAGGGTGGAAGACTGTATAGATAGAGTGGGATCTGCTCGTTATATAAGTAAATTTGACCTGTTAAAAGGATATTGGCAGGTCGGTCTTACACCCCGGGCAAGGAAAATATCAGCCTTTGTGACGGGTGACGGCCTCTATGAATGTGAGGTGATGCCATTTGGCATGAAGAATGCCGCCGCTACCTTCCAGAGGCTGATGAACTTTATTACATGTGAACTGGAGGGTTGTGTGGTATATATTGACGACCTTGTGATTTACAGTGATGATTGGAAAACTCATCTTAAGAGGATAAGAGCGCTGTTCGAGGTGCTGAGGAAGGCTGGTCTGGTGATAAATTTAAAGAAGAGTGATTTTGCTCAAGCAAAAGTGGTTTATTTAGGACATGAAATTGGCTTGGGTAAGATCGCTCCTAAGAGAGCGAATGTTGAGGCAGTTACAGCCTTCCCAGCTCCTCGAAACAAGAGAGGTATTCGTAGATTTTTGGGTCTAGTTGGTTATTATAGGAAGTTTATCAAGAATTTTTCTGACCTTGCTAATCCCTTAACAAATTTGTTAAAGAAAGATGTAAAATTTATGTGGAATAACGAGTGTCAGGATGCATTTGAAAAATTGAAAGGTACTTTAATAACCTATCCTTTGTTACATTCTCCCGATTTTTCCTTGCCTTTTTGTTTGGCTACAGATGCCAGTGACACAGGTTTAGGTGCTGTCTTGTTGCAGGAGGGTGCAAATGGCACCTCGCATCCAGTCGCCTACTTTTCCAAGAAGTTGTTACCGGCAGAGAGACGTTACTCAACAATTGAGAAAGAGGCTTTATGCTTGGTGAAAGCCATCATACATTTTGAAGTGTATTTATCTTCCTCAGCATGTCCAATAAAGGTCTTTACAGATCATAATCCCTTAATTTTTATTAATAAATTTAAAGATAAAAATCAGCGTATTTTGTGCTGGAGTCTTTTACTCCAAGAATATAACCTTTTTATTTGTCACGTGGCTGGAAAAGACAACGTAGTCCCTGATGTTCTTTCCAGGACATTCGGTAATGAAAATGATGAGGTGGCAATCCAAGAGTAGTTTTGTAAGGGTAAAAGACTCTGCATCAATCACATTTGAGCAATTTTTTTTTAATTTGTTGTTTTCTTGTCCGGTGTTGGGAAGATTTCTTAATATATATTTGAGTTTGACATTATCTATATATAATCTTTGAGTGGATATTAATGTTTAAGAATAGTGGTTTTGGTTTATGAAATATTTGTTTTTGATATTTGCATTTACTTTTGTGCACAATGCTTATGTATTTGCTTGCATTACAAATTAATAGTTTAATATTGGCTAGGAGTTACCTTTTAAAAAAAAATAATAAATTATTTTTTTTCCTTGTCCCGGGGAGCTGTAATCCATAATTACTTTAAATATTTTGTTCGTGGTTTTTGCCATTTCTTTTAATTAAAGTCACGAAAAGTTCTCTTGGAACATTCTTTTATCCCCGGTCAAGGTTTTGTTTGTGTTTATTTGTATAGTGTTTATTCACCGTATTCCTTTTTTGCTTTTCATGTTTTGTGGAGCGGACTGCCCGTCTTCAGTGATTAGCTTGTTGAACTGCCGCATTACGTTGTTATGCTTTCGCTCTCTCTCTCCGTTTACTTGGAGTGCGTTTTTGGGCAGCGGGGCAGAGAGTGTCGGCTCCCCAACAGAGGAGGTCTTACTGCATTTTTCACGGCTTGATAATCGGAAGATATTTGTTCCTGACCCTGCAGCTACCATTTAATTGGAGAGGCTCCTGCTAATGGATTTTAGCCTTCTAAGCATTGCTATTGCTTGTGTGCTGCTGCCTGCCACTGCTGCTGGCTGTTGCCTGCCACTGCTGCTGGCTGTTGCCGTGTGTCTGACCTCCTGGAGTCGTGAGGAGGCCTTCTAGTGACGGAGAACGGTAAGCGAACCGTATAAGTTCTTCCTTCGCCTGCTTAAATCATATAGACAATTTACGTTGCCCCAGTGATCCCTTCAGTGCAAGAACACCCCTAGTGATCCAGAAGTAGGGCAGTTGCTGGTGATGTTATAATGATCTTTAATTACGGATTCGGTGCGGTTTTTGATAACATGTGCAAGCATTCTTCGGATATTTCTACGTGACCTGTAAAGAGTATTATTATCACCAATTTAGGATATATTATTATTTAAAGGTGTATTTTGATAATTATTGTAAAATTAATTAGTTTTAAGGTTTACTTCACTCTGGAACTCTAACTGTCGTATGCTAGGGAAAGTGTGTATTTTTCTACCTCCTACACCTTTTCTTTCTCTTCGACTGAGGTATATAAGTTAGGTAGGCGTGTGACGGTTCGAGAGTTATTATTGTACAGTAGTGTATGTGTTTTTCCAGTTCCTAAGAAAGCTTTTCGAGGACTACTTTATGTAATTTAAGACTACTTTTGTTAATTAAATTTTATTGTTAAGTTTGATTCGGTGTTTTTTGTATCCCTCTTTGAGAGTTGTTTTGCTTTTTGAATTTTGTGTCGCTGCTGGTTCTTGCCTGGTATTTTGGCACTGAGCCAGTCTGAAAGAAAATCCTGGATGAACATAATCGATCTTGAGTTCATTACAATATATATATATATATATATATATATATATATATATATATATATATATATATATATATATATATATATATATATATATATATATATATACAAACACACACACACACACACACACACACACACACACACATATATATATATATATATATATATATATATATATATATATATATATATATATATATATATATATATATATATATATATATATATATATATATATATATGTATATATATATAGTAAGTTTGTGTGTGTTTGAGATTTGCTGTGTGGATAGACAGGTAAGAAGAGAATTTGACAATACCTCGGTTAAAAATTCAGCTTCTAAATACATTATCTATCAATTGATTCTACTTGAATCTTCCGGAATTATGTAAAAAAAGAAAAACGTAAAAAATAATAATGATTCACCTGTTTTTTTAATTGGGATTCCAGATTTCTAAGACCTGGTGCTACGGTTTGAATTATGGATCACTTGCAATTTTGAAAAGTTCCCAACTTATCTGTGGTGCACAGCAGTATTTCTGGAGTTTTAGAGTTTAATTGAAGTGGTTGGGAAATTTGATCCACTTCCCCAATTTTCCGTTGATGACATAAATCATATCCATGAAAGATCTAAAATAAATTAGAAAAAAGAGCGTTTTTGATAATTTTTTTTTTTTTACTTTTCCTTTCTCTCATTATAAATATAAAAAAAAATCCTTTAGTGCCTTTGTTTTCCTATCTTAAACTAATTAAATGTTCTGTCTGTCTGTCTGTCTCTTATCATTATTATTATTATTATTATTATTATTATTATTATTATTATTATTATTATTATTATTATTATTATTATTATTATTATTATTATTATTATTATTATTATTTTTGTTATTATTACTATTATTATTGTTTGTGGATGATACTGTACTGGTAGCAGACACAGAAGATAAGCTTGACCGACTAGTGACAGAATTTGGAAGGGTGTGTGAGAGACGGAAGTTGAGAGTTAATGTGGGTAAGAGTAAGGTTATGAGATGAACGAGAAGGGAAGGCGGTGCAAGGTTGAATGTCATTTTGAATGGAGAGTTACTTGAGGAGGTGGATCAGTTTAAGTACTTGGGGTCTGTTGTTGCAGCAAATGGTGGAATGGAAGCAGATATACGTCAGAGAGTGAATGAAGGTTGCAAAGTGTTGGGGGCAGTTAAGGGAGTAGTAAAAAATAGAGGGTTGGGCATGAATGTAAAGAGAGTTCTATATGAGAAAATGATTGTACCAACTGTGATGTATGGATCGGAGTTGTGGGGAATGAAAGTGATGGAGAGACAGAAATTGAATGTGTTTGAGATGAAGTGTCTGAGGAGTATGGCTGGTGTATCTCGAGTAGATAGGGTTAGGAACGAAGTGGTGAGGGTGAGACCGGGTGTAAGAAATGAGTTAGCGGCTAGAGTGGATATGAATGTGTTGAGGTGGTTTGGCCATGTTGAGAGAATGGAAAATGGCTGTCTGCTAAAGAAGGTGATGAATGCAAGAGTTGATGGGAGAAGTACAAGAGGAAGGCCAAGGTTTGGGTGGATGGATGGTGTGAAGAAAGCTCTGGGTGATAGGAGAATAGATGTGAGAGAGGCAAGAGAGCTTGCTAGAAATAGGAATGAATGGCGAGCGATTGTAAAGCAGTTCCGGTAGGCCATGCTGCTTCCTCCGGTGCCTTAGATGACCGCGGAGGTAGCAGCAGTAGGGGATTCAGCAGTATGAAGCTTCGTCTGTGGTGGAAAATGTGGGAGGTTGGGCTGTGGCACCCTAGCAGTACCAGCTGAACTCGGCTGGGTCCCTGGTTAGGCTGGAGGAACATAGAGAGTAGAGGTCCCCTTTTTTGTTTTGTTTCTTTGTTGATTTCGGCTACCCCCCAAAATTGGGGGAAGTGCCTTTGGTATATGGTATATGGATTATTATTATTAATATTATTATTATTATTATTAGTAGTAGTAGTAGTAGTAGTAGTAGCATTATCATTATTATTATTATTATTATTATTATTATTATCAGAGAGAGAGAGAGAGAGAGAGAGAGAGAGAGAGAGAGAGAGAGAGAGAGAGAGAGAGAGAGAGAGAGAGAGAGAGAGAAGCATTAAACATTAACAATGGATGGAACATCCTTCCTCATCAATTTTGAAAAATTATCTTTGAAGTAGTCCATTTACGTTTCCGTATTTCAGATGTATAAATACTACTAAAAATAAAAATAAAAAAAAAAACTAAAATGAGTACACTTGTTAAGCCACGAACCAACGTCCAGAGAACAGAATCAGAGTTGTGTGACCAATATCGGCAGAATTTAAGTCTGTTGCAGTAGTTGCAAATCAAACGTTTTTTTTTTTCAAAACCAGTTGTTACAATCTCTGGTATGAATCCTCTTGAAGCTTTAATCTTCCACCAGAGAGATGGCATCACGTACTCTTTAATCCATTGTTTACTCATTATAAGAAAATTTTAACATTCATTTCATACTATTTGTTTCCAAGTAAAAGAAATATAGATAATGTGCTTAGAGAAATCATATTTCAATCAAGCCGATTTCCCTTATAATTTGAAATTGAATTCGTAATTATTCATTACACAAATATTATTCTTTACCACCATCAGTCGTAGCTATTCCATCGCAGAACGAAGGCCTCAGACATGATGTTCCACTTGGGCGTGTTTATGGTCTTTCTCTGACAGTCTATTCCCGCAAATTTTCTTAGCTCGTCAATACATCGTTGTCTCTTCTTTCCCATGGTTAGTTTACATACTATTTTACATACAAAAGCTCATAGACAAAAACGTGTATATATAAATATATAAATATATGTATACACACACACACACACATATATATATATATATATATTTATATATATATATATATATATATATATATATATATATATATATATATATATATATATATATATATATATATATACATATATATATATATATATATATATATATATATATATATATATATATATATATATATATATGTGTGTGTGTGTGTGTGTGTGTGTGTCCGTGTCTGTGTCTGTGTGTGCATAATCAGATAAAGCTTCACAAATGAACCTATAAAAGATAATCTACTATGCTATAGCAAATTACAGATAGGTATATTTAGACATCTTAGTCTTCATGATTTTGGATACTACTTAAAAATAGGCCAAATATATAAATAATTCTAATATATATATTAGACCAAATTTTTTTTTCCCTATCTATAATAGGCATATATATATATATATATATATATATATATATATATATATATATATATATATATATATATATATATATATATATATATATATATATATATATATATATATATATATATATATATATATATATATGTATGTATATAATGTGCGTGTGTGTCAGTACGCAAGCGCGCGCTCGTTCGTGTACCGTAATACCCTCCTTATATTATAGTTTACGCTTCGCCTCCCTACCTTTGACAAAACTGCCGTAAACATTTTCACATTCCAATTTTCTCTGTGTCTTGGCTCGGTGACTTGTCTAATTAATTATGGAAGAAACTTTGTCGCCTATTTTTCAGGCCTTCCAAAAGGAACTCGTCCTTGTAAAGGCATTTAGATACATTTCCGTTTCTCTTTCAAGTCATAATTCCTATTTCACAACGTCTTTAAGATTTATGTGATTTAAAGGGAAATGGTATAAATTCCTTAATTAGATGCAAATAAATTTAATTAACACGAAAAAAATGCACTTTAAAAGAAAACTCTAATTCTAACCGGAAATTCTCCGTAAATATATATTGTTCTTAGCCGTATTTCAGTAAAATACAAGCGACCGTAATTTTTACCCTACTTTGATATTATATTTCACTGGTTGGTGACCGTAATATCACTGCTTAACTTCCATAGATCTGTTTTTAGAACGGTAAATGCCCGGCAACATTTATTCCAGGAATTTTACCGTTTGTACGGCAAATCTTTATGTGTGCGCGCTAAAAAAAAAAAAAAAAAAAAAAAAAAAAAAAAAAAAAAAAAAAAAAAAAACTGCAAGTATATAGGCTACGAGTGATTTATCATTAATAATTATAATAACTTCCTTTAAGTAGTCATGATGAACATGATGATGAAATTGTGGTTCAAAGTAAAGAGAAAATAAAACAAAAATAATCCTAAACATATTCTCCCCTCCCCGCAAAGGTTACATTACAATTACTCACAAAATTTATTTTTTTTTAGCTAGGACACATTCTTGGAAATTCTTTTTATGAATATTCACGCATGACTTCTTGTTTTATGACGGTAACAATCATGAAATGAAAAAAGCCACCTCTCCCAATGAAGCAAGACCTGCGGGAAAAATGTAAAATAAGAAATATATCAGATATTTTTGAATTAAAGATTTAAGGAAAGAAAAAATAAGTCAGTATACATATCTTTTACCAAGATGCAGGTTCAGTGAATTGTGAAAGACTGTCTAGTAAAAGTCTAAGGGACCTACTAAACAGAAAAGGAGCAAAGTGGATGCGTTGACTTTTCGGCCTTTTGGATGACCGTCCCAAAGTCTTTTGGGGACTCCCCTAACCAATCGGGACCTTCCAAAGTCAATTAAATTCTTCCCAGATCAATTGGGATATTCCAAATTCAATTGGATTATCCCCAGGGTAAACTGGGACATCACCGAGTCAATTGAGTACTTCCCAGGTCAAATGGCACCCCACCAAGTCAATTGAGTCATCCCCAGGGTAAACCGGGACCTCCCCAAGTCAATTTGGACCTGTCCTAATCAACTGGGACCTCCCAAGTTAATTGAGTCCCACCCAGATAAATTCTGACCTCCAGTAGACAATTGTGACATCCCAAGGGTAAATTGGGACCTCACCAAGTCAATTGAATCCTTTATAGTTAAACTGGGACCTCTCCAAGTCAACTGGATCCTACCAGGTGAATTGGGACATCCCCAGGTCAATTGGGTCATCCGCAAGGTAAACCGGAACCTCACCAAGGCAATTGGGGACTGCCCTCGTCAATATGGTCCTACCCAGGTCAATTTGGGACCTCACTAAGTAAACTGACTCCTTCCTAGATTAATTGGGACCTCCCAAAGTTAACTGGGTCCTATCCAGATCAATTGGAAGCTCCCCAAGTTAATTGGGCTCTTCCACGATCAAATAGAACTTCCCCAAGTTAACTGAGGCCTTCCCGGATCAATTGGGACATTACCAAGTTAATTGATTCCTTACCAGATCAAGTGGGACCTCCCCAAGTCATTTGAGTCCTTCCCTGATCAATAAGGACCTCTCCAAGTCAATTCAGTCCTTCCCAGATCAACTGGGAGCCCTCCAAGTTAATTGGGTCCTTTCCAGATCAACTGGGACCTCCCCAAGTCAATTGAGTCCTTCACAGATCAAGTGGGACCTCCCTTAATCAATTGGATCCTTCCTAGATCAATTGGGGCCTTTCCAAGCTAATTTGTTCCTTCCAAGATCATTTGGGACCTCCCCAAGTTAAATTGGTCCTTCCCAGATCAATTGGGACCTCCCTACGCCAACTGGGGACTTCCTAGATCAATTGGGACCTCCCCAAGTTAATTGGGGCATTTCCAAATCACTGGGACCTTCCCATATCACTGGGACCTTCCCATATCACTGGGACCTTCCCATATCACTGGGACCTCTCCAAGTCAGGTGGGTCCTTCCCAGATCAATTGAGACCTCCCCAAGTTAACTGGATCCTTCCCAGATTAATTGGGACCTCTCCAAATCAATTGGGTCATCCCTCAGGTAAACCGGAACCTCACCAAGTCAATTGGGGCCTGCTTTAGTCAATTGGGACCTCCCTAGGTTGACAGGGTCCTCCCCAGGTCAATTTTGGGACCTCCCTAAGTCAACTGAGTCCTTCCTAGATCAATTGGGACCTCCCCAATTTAACTGGGTCCTTCCCAGATCAATTGGGACCTCCTCGAGTCAATTGATTCCTTCCCAGATCAACTGAAACCCACCGAAGTTAATTGGATTCTTCCAAGATGAATTGGAACATCCCCAAGGTAACTGAGGCGTTCCCAGATGAATTGGGACCTCAACAAGTTAATTCATTCCTTACTAGATCAATTGGGACCTGCCTAAGTCAAATGAGTTCTTTTCCCAAATCATTTGGAACCTTCCCAAGTCATTGCAGTCTTTCTCAGATCAATTGGCACCTCCCCAAAGTCAATTCAGTCCTTCCAAGATCACCTGGGAGCCCTCCAAGTTAATTGGGTCTTTCCCAGATCAATTGGGACCTCCCTAAGTTCATTGGGCTCTTCCCAGATCAACTGTGACCTCCTCAAGTCTATTGAGTCCTTCAGAGATCAATTGGCAACTCCCTAAATCAATTGCGTCCTTTATAAATCAATTGAGACTTCCCCAAGTTAATTGGGTCCTTCCCAGATCAAATGAGACCTCTCTATGTCAATTGGGTACTTCCAAGATCAATTGGGACCTCCCCAAGTTAATTGGGCGCTTTCCAGATCAATTGGAATCTCTCCAAATCAATTGGGTACTTCCCAGATCAATTGGGGCCTCCCCAAGTTAATTGGGTCCTTCTCAGATTAATTGGAGCCTCCCAAGGTCAACTGGGTCCTTCCCAGACCAATTAGGACCTTCCCAAGTTAATTGGGTCTTTTCCAGATCAATTAGGACCTCCCCAAAGGCAATTGAGTCCTTCCCAGATCAATTGGAAATTTCCTAAGTCAATTGGGTCCTTTCCAGATCAACTTGGACCTCGCCAAGTCAATTGGGTACTTCTCAGATCAATTGGGACCTCCCTAAGTTAATTGAGTTCTTTTTAGATTCATTGGAGCCTTCCCAAGTCAACTGAGTCCTTTTCAGATCAATTGGGTCCTTCGCAGATCCATTGGGACCTCCCTAAGTCAATTGGGTGCTTCCTAGACTGATTGGAACCTCTCTAGGTTAATTGGGTCCTTTTCAGATCAATTGGGACCTCCCTAAGTGAGTTGAGTCCCTCCTAGATACACTGGGACCTCATTAAGTCCATTGGGTCCTTCTGAGATCCATTGGGGCCTCACTAAGTCAATTGGGTCCTTCCCAGATCAATTGGGGCCTCCCCTAGTCAATTTACCCCTTTTCAGATAAATTAGTACCTCCCTAATTCAATTAAGTTTGCTCATTTAAGAAAATAACGACAGGCAAATAATAAAAGAACCAAAACCTGTCCAGACTAATTCCAAATTGGCTCCATTCTTTAGACAGTCTGACTTACCATACAGGAGGATGTGGTTTATTAAACCTAGAAATGAAACTGTATGGAAATTATTGGCATCTGCACAACTTACCTTCAAGTGAGAACCACAGTTTTCTGTGTCCTGATGGCTAATTTGGAAAACAAACAATGTCAACATTCGATTCTTTTCAAGATACTATATAACTTCTATAACATAAGCATATGTTCTACGGAGCACCTCATTTATTTAGAAATGCTGCACTACATTTATGAGCAAAATTCCAAATTAGAATCCACACATGGTAACAAAGATGAAAGCATCGAAATAAGATATTAAGCAAAATATATATACTGCATATATATACATACATACATACATACATACATACATACATACATACATACATACATATATACAAATTATATATATATATATATATATATATATATATATATATATATATATATATATATATATATATATATATATATATATATATATATATATATATATATATAAAACACAAACAATTGGCTTGATGGCATCAATAATGTGTGTATATATATATATATATATATATATATATATATATATATATATATATATATATATATATATATATATATAAATATATATATATATATATATATATATATATATATATATAAATATATATATATATATATATATATATATATATATATATATATATATATGTGTGTGTGTGTGTATATTATATATATATATATATATATATATATATATATATATATATATATATGTGTGTGTGTGTGTGTATATATATATATATATATATATATATATATATATATATATATATATATATATATATATATATATATATATATATATATATATATATATATATATATATGTATATATATATATATATATATATATATATATATATATATATATATATATATATATATATATATATATATATACCAGAAACAACTAACGTGATGGTATATGAGATGCCTTTATCATGGTGTGAATAAAATTTAAGGCTGAATCATGGGAGATTATTTTTCCAGCGTCGAGAAAGGTTTTTTTAAGTTATGAATGAAATAATTAAGTTTCCCGTTACATATGAGAGGAAGCTAGGGGTGAATTGTTAATTCAAAACGCCATAAAATTTCCAATGAATGTGCTTGACAAAGGGTTAAATTTCAGAAATTGATTTGAGGTAAGCATTGTGAGCATAGACAAGGATTAGTCATTTTATGTAACGCCAATTAAATGAAAAAAATCAATGAAAAAATTAGGTTTTTGTTATGAAACACTTGTGGGATAATCTTCAAAGTAGAGCAAACGGGCTCATGAGAGGATATGTAGACGTAGTGTGAAAATTAAAGAAGAATTATGAATGATGGTTTGTTGGGATAAAATGAAAACCTTGATAGAGAAATAGAACTTAAGTACGAAAATCTAATACTAACATGGTTTGTTTGATATATTTTGTATAAAAGGAAGATAAATCTTTTTGTTTTGGTTTAAAAGTTTAAACGCCGCTCATGGATGGCAGAGGTAAGGGAAAGTGACGATGCCCTAGCTAGCAGGGCATTGCCCTAGTGACTGACCATATATTCCCATGATCAGCGCTTAAGCCCCTCTCCACCCAAAAGTAGGACGAGGGAGGGCTAGGTATTGGCTGCGGATAACTCAGCAGGTAGAACTATACGCTATCTCAAACCCTTCATCCTTAGCTCACAAGGCAACCGAGGTTGCAGACACGACAAAACACTACGGAGTTTGAGCGTGACTCGATCTCCCATCTAACAAAACAACAAGAAGGAACGTTTCCAATAGGCCACCACAATTATTAGGGAAAAGGTAATATAATTTAAAGATTAAAATAAAAAACAATCGAGATATTTCACCTCTGAGACTCAACAGATGGAAAATGTATCTGCGTTTTTTGCCCGACTGAGATAACGAAGACGACAAAGAAGGATTCCGGGGAATTGCTTTTCAAGCCTTCAAGCAAATACCATTAAGAGAATGGCGAAGCTTCAAGAATTTCTATCCTTTAAAAGGATATTTTTGCTGTCAATGTTTACAATGGAAAGCTTCCAAAATGCAACCCTCTGCAAAATAGTATTGTTGTGCATCGTGGAATTCTATCACAGTTAACATAATGGCACTTTGTGTAATTATTAATACCTCGATGGAAAAATAACATGATAATGTATAATGAATAAGGGAGATAGAATATTCTTAGCATTAGTCAATTAACTGTAAAAAGAGAGACTTATACATGAAG
>NC_090736.1:33519898-33527398 GCF_036898095.1 Palaemon carinicauda
AGAGAGAGAGAGAGAGAGAGAGAGAGAGAGAGAGAGAGAGAGAGAGAGAGAGAGAGAGAAATTTCTTGCCAGTTGAAATTCAGGTGTCATATCCCAACACAATTTTTGCTCAAAACATGAGTCCAGACCTCCGGAGGTATTTGCTTAAAGCGAGTCGTGACGAGGAGAGATGGGAATCTAACGTTTCCGTGGGGGTTTGTGTTCAATCTTCCGTGTCCGAAAATTTCGAAAAAATAAAACTAAGTTTGTATATCAGTCAATCGCCCGTGTCTGAACATCTCAAAAGACATCAAGGTATAAGTTAATCAATATTCCGTGTCTAAACATTTCGAAAGACACCAAGGTTTTTATGTTAATCAATCTTCCGTGTACGAAAATTTTGAAGACATCAAGTTTTTCAATATTAATTATTCTTCCGTGTCCAAATATTTGGAAAGAGATACCAAGTTTTTTTTGTTTTTTTTTTCTTATATTAATCCTTCTTCCGTGTCTGAACATTTCGAAAGACATAGTTTTCATGTAAATCAATCTTCTGTGTTCGAAAATTAAAATAAATAATTAAATAAATAAATAAAAAGATAAAAAAAAAACAGCCAAGTTTCTTCTTATTTAATCTTCCGTACCCAAAAATTTCAAAAGCCACAAAATTTTTATGCCCATCAATCTTCCGTGTCCAAAAATTTAGAAAAAGACATTAAGTTTTTATTTTTTATATATACATATATTATCCTTCTTCCGTGTCTAAACATTTCGAAAGACACCAATTTTTTCTTTTATATCAGTCAATCTTCCGTGTCCGAACATTTCGAAAAAGACACTAATTTTTTATATAAATCAATCTTCCGTGTCCGAACATTTCGAAATAGACACCAAATTTGTTTTTATTGAATCTTCCGTATCCAAAAATTTCGAGTCACAACGTTTTAATGTTAATCAATCTTCAGTGTCCGAAAATTTCAAAAAAGTCACCAAGTTTTTTGTTTACATTAATCAATCTTCCGTGTCCGAAAATTTCGTAGACAACAAATTTTTTGTTATTCAATCTTCCATGTCCGAAAATTTGAAAAAGACACCAGGTTTTTTATATTAACCAATCTTCCGTGTCCGAACATTTCAAAATAGACACCATTCTTTTTGTTATTCAATCTTCTTTGCTCAAAAATTTCGAAAAAGACACCAAGTCCTCTGAACTTGCTAAATTGAGTTTGCCTATGATTTGACCGGTAGTCAAAGGATAATAATAGAAATCTCAAGAATGGAAAATAAAACTCGCTGGATTTATAAGACGATTCATTTGGGGTTATAAATGTAACTTCCTGATGATTCAATAAAAAAATTTATCCATATTTTGTACAATTAAATGACATTTTCTGACATAGGCTATACTCGAATAAAATTAAAATTTCAACTAATCTTAATAGTCGTTCAATAATAATAATAATAATAATAATAATAATAATAATAATAATAATAATAATAATAATAATAATAATAATAATAATTTTTGAGATCTTGGAAGAAATCATTATGTGTAAATGGTGGAAATATCTTATACAAAGTGCTCTCATATTTGTTTCCTCTGAAGGTAGAACATAATTAAGGGGCCTCTTATACAGGTCAACAAATTCCAGGGAGAACCTTATGTCTTCTAATGCTTAATCTCAAATTACATGGGAATAGCAAAGCATTTGTCAATTGGGGTTGTCGATTTGTCTGTTTTTACATTATTGAGGCAATGTTTAATTACTCTATTAGGGTTGTGGTGGCCTTATTGGTAACGTCTCTGTTTGGTGATCGCCAGACGGGAGTTCGAGTTCGGCTCAAACTCGTTAGTTCCTTTGGTCGATGAAACCTAACTATCTTTGTGAGCTAAGGATGGGGAGTTTGGGGAAGCCTGTAGATCTATCTACTGAGTCACCAGCAGCCATTGCCTGGCCTTCCTTGGTCCTAGCTTGGGTGGAGAGGGGGCTTGGGCACTGATCATATGAATAAATGATCAGTCTCTAGGTCATTGTCCTGCTTGATAGGAGATTGTCACTGTCCCTTACCTCTGCCATTCATAAACGGCTTTTAAACGTTTGAAACATTTAAATTCCGATTTAAGAAACAATTAATTGTTCTATTTGAAAACGAGTAAGTTTGCCAAAATTAGGTTAGATTTCAAAGACATCTTGAATGATCGCCATCTGTCATGAAATACGCGTATGGTACTAAGGCGTAATTATATATTCAAAGTATATTACCGTCTTCCATTAGTTGCAATTATGATTATACTGAATCACATCTACTGGATATATATTTACGAACGTCTGTTACGGGGGGAAATAAACCTGAAATCATTTTAATGTCGCAGGATACAACAGTGACCAGGGAGTAAGATGCCTTAATCCTGCTGCAATTACCTAAACTTCCCCTCTCAATTAAAACAGTTTCTCTTTGTACGTTGTAGCAAATAAGGGGAAAAAAAGCCATATTCTACTTACTTGACTCTACTAATAACATACTCCAAGATGTTTAATGGATATAACACAATGGATTATAAATACGTTCTCGTAAAGTGAAACAACGTAAATCTGCGAAATAAGCAAAGGGAGGCAAAAGCTGGAGGGAAAGATGTTTGAAGTACCAGCTATTTAATATAAAATACAGGTTGTCCATAAAGTCTCTTTAAAATATAGAAAACATATTACAAAAGCGAATGAAGAGACAAATATGTGGAAATTATCACTAAACGAGCAAATATTGGACGTGTTTTTGTTTGATTTTGTATACCTCTACAATATAGAGGTATACAACTAATGGTGTTCATATAGAGTCTATATGAACACCACTAATTGCACAAAACACATTAAGACGGTAATCTGTTTCTTGCCATGCTAGTTGTAGAATAGCCTCATCAACGGTAGAAAGGGCGTCGTTGATAGTTTACATAACCCACAAGAATTAAGTCCAGCGGAGTGATATCTGGAAAACGAGTTGCCCACATAATTGACCATCTCTGCCAATCCACCGGGTCTGGAAAGGCATGATTTAAAAATCACCGAACCTGTATTCCCAAATGCAATGGTGCGCCATCTTGGTGGAAAATGATGGTTGGTTGAAGGACATTGTAGTTGGGGAGCCACATATATTATTATTATTATTATTATTATTACTATTATTATTATTATTATTATTATCATTATTATTATTATTTGCTAAGCTACAACCCTAGTTGGAAAAGCAGGATGCTATAAGCCCAAAGGCTCCAACAGGGAAAACCGCCCAGTGAGGAAAGGAAATAAGGAAAAACTAGAAGAGAAGTTTAAGAACAATAATAACATTAAAATAAATTATTCATATATAAACTATAAAAACTTCAAAATACCAAGAGGAAGAGAAACAAGATATAGTATAGTATTCAGACAAAAGGCCGAGGTAAACATCGGCAGAAACTAATGTCTCTTTGAATAGAAAGGTACCTATGATTCGATTAAACATGGATTCCACACCTCACATTCACCTTTGAACTATCTCGGTGAAGTTCCGTACTTATATATGATTCTGATCTCCATATTCTCACATTATGTTTGCTAAGATTCCCTGAAACATGAAAGGATCCTTCATTACAGAGAGAAAAAAAAACATTAAATGCAAATGCTTCTCGTCTTGGTTTATTTCACTCGGGCTTCTGTATGCTACAGCTACAGTATAGGGGGATAGGATAGGTGAGGGAGGGGAGGCAGGAGTTAGGATTGTAAGGATTGAAGGGAATAGTGAAGTCCACAAGGTATGATGTCACAGCAAAACCCAACAACGAAGAGCTATTGTCTCTATCCAAATCTTTTCACCTCCCACTGTACTTCAGTGGGAGGTGAAAAGATTTGGATAGAGACAATAGCTCTTCGTTGTTGGGTTTTGCTGTGACATCATACCTTGTGGACTTCCAGGAGGTGAGTTCTCTTACCAGCCTCCGAGGGACTTGTGTATTCATGTTTATTCCTTTTCTCAGGCTTGTCTATTTATTTATATCTGTCTCCTTTTATTTTATTGGTTTATTTTAATACTTCGGATTTGGTTCATCCTGAGCTATGTAAGAAGCTATCTACAACTTGTCTTATGCGATCGATGTTTTCTTCAGACGTTCTTGGTCATCCACTCCACCATTTATCCAACACTGTCCCTCTCTCCATGAATTTCATGGAGAATGCATGAATTAACAAACGTCACATGATGGTGAATCTCTTCCAGGCTTAGTTCTGCCGTCTCACTGAGTCTTTATATCGGATTTTGTTTCATCAAACCACGAGACACTTGTGTCTTTTCCCAGGGAGTAGCCATTTTTATGGGTTCTTTTAACAGCAGGCTACCTATTTCATTAACAGGGTATTTGAAATACACAAAAATAATGTGACAGTAAACACTGATAATTTCTTAGTACACGGAACATCTCTGATTAAGATGATATCAATTTTATTTGTAATACAGTCTTTGAATCGCAAAGAGACCTTACGGACTATGGGCATCTTGCATACTTATTAATATATATATATATATATATATATATATATATATATATATATATATATATATATATATATATATATATATATATATATATATATATATATATATGTATGTATGTATGTATAAAAACACAGGAGTATGCATATATACTGCATATATTCAGATTAATATGGGAAATTTCAAATAAATTGTCAGAATTATTGTGGTAAAAAAAGTGTGTTTTTTTCTTTTCGTTCTAAAGAAGGAAAATTCATGTTTGAAGAAAGATAAAATCTCTGTATAAACTAAAGATACTCATGGATAATCAAATCATTCTATAAGACATTGGAAGCTTAAAACGTTTTACTTGATACTTAGTGTGTGCAATAAATGTTCATTTTCTGAATATAATTGGGACTATTTTAACGTTCTCTGAAACATTTAAGGAGTTCTTATTTATAATAATAGTATTCATAAGAGTCATACCTTAGTTAGAGGAATGCAAATTTGCATAGCACAGTTCTAACCATTCCAAGTTTACGCGTCACATTTAAGTCTCCCTACAGTAATATTCACTTTTGAAACCCATACCTCACAATATTAATTAGTATGAAAATAGAATAATTGATATGATACTTGCAGTGCAAAGCCTCAAAATCACTGAGAGTTTATTCGAATACTAGTGTAAGCAACCGGCTAAATAATTATAGTTTATATATGACATATCTGTTTTAACGTTATTACGGTTTTTAGAATGATTTATTGTTAATTTGTTTTCATCATTTATTTATTTCCTTATTTCCTTCCCTCACTGGGCTATTTTCCCCTATTGGAGCCCTTGGGCTTATAGCATATTGCTTTTCCAACTACGGTTGTAGCTATAATAATAATAATAATAATAATAATAATAGTAAATATGCTGACGCACGTACATGCAACTCACTCTCACCAAGGTACCTGACTACTCCCTCTCTCCCCTACCGGATGGATGTAGAGAGCAGAGCGTGGAGAGTGGCCAGCAATATCTAAATTCTTTTGTATATTTATTTATCTATCCATCTATCTATCTATCTATATATCTATCTATCTATCTATCTATCTATCTATCTATCTATATATCTATCTATCTATCTATCTATCTATCTATCTATCTATCTATATATATATATATATATATATATATATATATATATATATATATATATATATATATATATATATATATATATATATATATAGCCAGGCACTTGAACATTATTATATAGGGGAGATTGGTGGTTTAAACTATTTACTCAGGTTGGTTTCTTATTCTAATATCTACGAGAATTACGGGGTAACATTACACCTTCCACATATATTGATGTTATTTCTGTAGTACAAAGTTATGAATTTGGGAAAATCTATAAGAAAAGGTGATTCGTAATGGTGGTACTTAACAAAAAGCAGAATAATGTAGATGATCTTAGAAAAGACCAAACTTGTGGAATGATCTTCCTAATCGGGTAATTGAATCAGTAGAACTTCCAAAGTTCAAAGTTGTAATAAATGTTTTTTTGTTGAACAGGCTGACATAAGTCTTTTTATAGTTTATGTATGACATCTGTTTTTATGTTGTTACTGTTTGTGGAATGATTTATTGATAATTTTTTCTCATCATTTATTCATTTCCTTATTTCCTTTCCTCACTGGGTTATTTTTCCCTGTTGGAGCCCCTGGGCTTATAGCATCTTGCTTTTCCAGCTAGGATTATAGCTTGGCTAATAATAATAATAATAATAATAATAATAATAATAATAATAATAATAATAATAATAATAATAATAATAATAATAATAATAATAACTGATTTAATAGCATTATTACTGTGAGAATGATATATGCTGATTTCTTTCCCTGTTTGATTGATTAACAGCTTACCTTTCCATTTATATAGTATTTAACAAACTTCTTTACGTTTAGGAATATAATTTAAAATCTATAAATATTGCATAATATCTTGATAAAAAGTTTTAACTATTTTATGCTATAAGAGGTCGTCTCGATTTAAATTTGCTTAAAACACCCCCAATGCATTAATAAAAGCATACTTAGGACAAAAAAACATAAACAGTATGATATTCATTACTGTATCTAATCAATGTATTTGTTCAGATGAAGGGTGTTTAAAAAATATATCTTAATCATCTAAGAAAATCTACATCAAAATGAACTACAAATTTGAAGATGCATGTTAAACTTATGAAACTACTTTTTGAATATTATTAGCATGAATGTATAAGAATAAATATTCAATCCGACTGAACACAACGGATTATAAAACGCAAACATCGTCAAATATGTTGAAGTGTCTCTAAGCGAGTGTCTCAATGCAAATTCTCCCTTTGTCTAGACAACGATTAAGAAGGATTATCACGTATATGACCCACTTAACACTCGACCTTAAATCTTACACTTCTAACGGGGCAGTTTCGTCAACATTGTCTAGCAATTTCTTTAGATGAACAGACTATATATCGTTCTTCCCTATGAAACAGAGAGAGAGAGAGAGAGAGAGAGAGAGAGAGAGAGAGAGAGAGAGAGAGAGAGAGGAGAGAGAGAGAGAGAGAGAGAGAGATCATAATATCTAAAATACCAATTTCTCTTCTAAAACTATATCGGATTTGATATTAAAATCTGTTCAGTAATTATTACAAATGATTTATCACAGGTAAATGTATTTAAATATAGATATAATTATATTCTGCTCCACATTAACCGCACATAAAAAGAGCTTTTTCAAAGTAAAATCACCTGATCATGGAAACTTACTTAGTTCGGCAAAGAAAATAAATGAATTTAGAAACAGAAATAGAAACAGAAGCCTAATGAGAGAGAGAGAGAGGAGAGAGAGAGAGAGAGGAGAGAGGAGAGAGAGAGAGAGGAGAGAGAGAGAGAGAGGGAGAGAGAGAGAGAGAGAGAGAGAGCGTATAAACAGCTTTCACTTCTATCAGTTCAGTTATCTGTGAATCTGTGATG
>NC_090736.1:33535232-33542732 GCF_036898095.1 Palaemon carinicauda
TCTCTCTCTCTCTCTCTCTCTCATTAGGTTTCTGTTTCTATTTCTGTTTCTAAATTCATTTATTTTCTTTGCCGAACTAAGTAAGTATTCAATGAGCAGGTGATTTTACTTTGAAAAAGCTCTTCTTATGTGCGGTTAATGTGGAGCAGAATATAATTACACACACACACACACACACACACATATATATATATAATATATATATATATATATATATATATATATATATATATATATATATATATATATATATATATATATATATATATATATATATATATATATATATATATATATATATATTTAAATTACATTTACCTATGATAAATCATTTGTAATAATTACAAAACAGATTTTGATATCAAATCCGATATAGTTTTAAAAGAGAAATTGGTATTTTAGAGATTATAATCTCTCTCTCTCTCTCTCTCTCTCTCTCTCTCTCTCTCTCTCCTCTCTCTCTCTCTCTCTCTCTCTCGCTCTCTCTCCTCTCTCTCTCTCTCTCTCTCTGTTTCATAGGGAAGAACGATATATAGTCTGTTCATCTAAAGAAATTGCAAGACAATGTTGACGAAACTGCCCGTTTGAAGTGTAAGATTTAGGGTCGAGTGTTAAGTGGGTCATATACGTGATAATCCTTCTTAATCGTTGTCTAGACAAAGGGAGAATTTTTATTGAGACATTTTTGTATTTTTCGCTTAGAGACACTTCAACATATTTGATGATGTTTTCATTTGATAATCCGTTGTGTTTCAGTCGGATTGAATAGTTATTCTTATACATTCATGCTAATAATATTCAAAAAGTATTTTCATAAGTTTAACATGCATGTTCAATTTTGTAGTTCATTTGATGCTGATTTGCTTAGATAATTAGGATATGTTTTTTAAACACTCTTCATCTGAACAAATACATTGATTAGATTCAGTTGGGAATATCATACTGTTTATGTTTTTGTCCTAAGTATACTTTTATTAATGCATTGGTGGTATTTTAAGCAAATATAAATCGAGAGGACCTCTCATAACATAAAATAGTTAATACTTTTCATCAAGATATTATGCAATATTCATAGAAATTAAAAGTATATTCCTAAACGTAATGAAGTTTGTTAAATACTGTGTAAAATGGAAAGGTGGGCCGTTAATCAATCAAACGGGGAAAAAAATCAGCATATTTAATTTTCACAGTAAGTGTTATAAAATCAGTTATTATTATTTTTATTATTATTATTATTATTATTATTATTATTATTATTATTATTATTATTATTATTATTATTATTATTAGGCTCCAACAGGGAAAAATAGCTCAGTGAGGAAAGAAAATAAGGAAATAGATAAATGATGAGAAAAAATTATCAATAAATCATTCTACAAACAGTAAGAACATAAAAACAGATGCCATACATTATCTATAAGAAGACTTATGTTAGCCTGTTCAACATAAAAACATTTGTTGCAACTTTGAACTTTTGAAGTTCTACTGATTCAACTACCCGATTAGGAAGACCATTCAACAAATTTGGTCTTTTCTAAAACCATCTACATTATTCTGTTTTTTGTTAAGTACCACCATTACGAATCACCTTTTCCTATAGATTTTCCCAAATTCAAAACTTTGTATTACAGAAATAACATTACTTTATGTGGAAGGTGTAATTTTACCCCGTAATTCTTGTAAATATTAGAATAAGAAACCAACCCCGGGTATTTAGTTTGAACCATCAATCTCCCCTATATAATAATGATCAAGTGCCTGGCTATATATATATATATATATATATATATATATATATATATATAATATATATATATATATATATATATATATATAAATATATAATATAATATATATATATATATCGATAGATAGATAAATATACAAAAAAATTTAGTTATTCCTGGCCACAGTCCACGCTCTGCTCTCTACATCCATCCGATAGGGGAGAGAGAGAGAGTAGTCAGGTACCTTGGTGAAAGTGAGTTGTATGTACGTGCATCAGCATATCTATTATTATTATTATTATTATTATTATTATTATTATTATTATTATTATTATTATTATTATGGCTACAACCGTAGTTGAAAAAATCACGATGCTATAAGCCCAAGGGCTCCAATGTTGGAAAATAGCCCAGTGAGGAAAGGAAATAAGGAAATAAATGAATGATGAGAAATTAACAATAAATCATTCTAAAAACACTAATAACGTTAAAACAGATATGTCATATAAAAACTATAATTATTTAGCCGGTTGCTTACACTAGTATTCAAATGAACTCTCAGTGATTTTGAGGATTTGCACTGCAAGTATCATATCAATTATTTTATTTTCATACTAAGTAATATTGTGAGGTATGAGTTTCAAAAGTGAATATTACTGTAGGGAGATTTAAATGTGACGCGTTAACTTGGAATGGTTATAACTGTGCTATGCAAATTTGCATTCCTCTAACTAAGGTATGACTCTTATGAATACTATTATTATAAATGAGAACGCCTTAAACGTTTCAGAAAACGTTAAAAGAGTCACCATTGTATTCAGAAAATGAACATTTATTGCACAGACTAAGTACCAAGTAAAATGTTTCAAGCTTCCGACGTCATATAGTAATTTTATTTTATAAAGAGATTTTATCTTTCTTCAAACATGGATTTTCCTTCTTTAAAACGAAAAGAAAAAACGTAATTTTTTTTACCACATTAATTCTGATAATTTACTTGAAATTTTCCATGGTGATCTGAATATATGCAGTATATATGCATACTCGTGTGTGTGTATATATATATATATATATATATATATATATATATATATATATATATATATATATATATATATATATATATATATATATATATATATATATATATATATATATAAGTATGCAAGATGTCCATAGTCCGTAAAGTCTCTTTACGATTCAAAGACTGTATTACAAATTCCATAGATATTATCTTAATCAGAGATGTTCCGTGTACTAAGCAATTATTAGTGTTTTCTCTCACATTACTTTTGTGTATTTCAAATACCCTGTTAATGAAAGAGGTAGCCTGCTGTTAAAAGAACCCATAAAAATGGGTACTCCCTGGAAAAGACACAAGTGTCTCGTGGTTTATTGAAACAAAATTCGATATACAGACTCGGTGAAACTGCAGAACTAAGCCTGGAAGAGATCCACCATCATGTGACGTCCATCAATCCGTGCATGGCCCATGAAATTCATGGAGACAGGGACAACGTTGGATAAAGGGAGGAGTGGAGGACCAAGAACGTCTGAAGAAAACATCAATTGCATAAGATAAGCTGTAGATCTCCCTGCGAAGTCTTCCAGACGCTTACAGCTATACCTTGTTCAACAATACACAGACGCACAAAACAAGCATTCCTCGTGGAAAAAGATAGCTCCTTACATAGCTCTGGATGAGTCACATCCGGACTATTAAAATAAACCAATAAAACAAAGGAAGAAACACATAAATAAATAAACAAGCCCCAGAAAAGGAGCAAACATGAATACACAAGTCCCGCGGAGGCTGGCAAGAGAACTCACCTCCTGGAAGTCCACAAGGTATGATGTCACAGCAAAACACAACAACAAAGAGCTATTGGGTCTGCCCCAATCTTTTCACCTCCCACTGTACTTCACTCCAACACTATTCCCTTCAATCCTTACAATCCTAACTCCTCCCTCCCCTCCCTCACCTATCCTATCACCCTATACTGTAGCTGTAGTATACTGAAGTCCGAGTGAAATAAACCAAGACGAGAAGAATTTGCAGTTAATGATCTTTTTTTTTTCTCTGTAATGAAGAAACCTTTCATGTTTCAGGGAATCTTAGCACACATAATGTGAGAATATGGAGATGGGAATCATATATAACTAGGGAACTTCACCGAGATAGTTCAAAGGTGAATGTGAGGTGTGGAATCCATGTTTTATCGAATCATTGGTGCCTTTTTATTCAAAGAGACATCAGTTACTGCAGATGTTTAAGTCGGCCTTTTGTCTGAATAATATACTATATCTTGTTTCTCTTCCTCTTGGTATTTTGAAGTTTTTATAGTTTATATATGATTAATTTTTTTTTAAATGTTATTATTGTCCTTAAACTTCTCTTCTAGTTTTTCCTTATTTCCTTTCCTCACTGGGTGGTTTTCCCTGTTGGAGCCTTTGAGCTTATAGCATCCTGCTTTTCCAACTAGGGTTGTAGCTTAGCAAAGAATAATAATAATAATAATAATAATAATAATAATAATAATAATAATAATAATAATATATGTGGCTCCCCAACTACAATGTCCTTCAACCAACCATCATTTTCCCCCAAGATGGCGCACCATTGCATTTGGTACTACAGGTTCGGTGATTTTTAAATCATGCCTTTCCAGACCCGGTGGATTGGCAGAGATGGTCAATTATGTGGGCAACTCGTTTTCCAGATATCACTTCGCTGGACTTATTTCTTGTGGCTTATGTAAACTATATACGATGCCCTTTCTATCGTTGATGAGGCTATTCTACAGCTAAAAAGAGACAAATTACCGTCTTAATGTTTTTCGTGTGACTAGTGGTGTTCATATACACTCTATATGAACACCATTAGTCGTATGCCTCTATATTATAGAGGTATACAAAATCAAACAAAAAACACGTCCAATATTTTCTCGTTTTGTGATAATTTCCAACTATTTCTCACTTCATTCTTTTTGGTAATATATTTTCTAGATTATAAAGAGATTTTATGGACAACCTGTATTATATATTAAATAGCTGGTACATCAAACATCTTTCCCTTTAGCTTTTGCCTCCATTTGCTTACTTCGCAAATTTACGCTGTTGCACTTTACGCAAACATATTTATCATCCATCATGTTATATCCATTAAATACCTTGAAGTATGTTATTAGTAGACTCAAGTAAGCAAAATATGGCTCTTTCTTTTTTCCTTAGTTGCTACAACGTACAAAGAGAAACTGTTCTAATTGAGAGGGGAAGTTAAGGTAATTGCAGGGTGATTAAGGCATCTTACTTCCCAGTCAATGATTTATCCTGCGACATTAAAATTATTTCGGGTTTATTTTCCCCGTAACGGACGTTCGTAAATATGTCTCCAGCAGATGTTATTCAATGTAATCTTAATTGCAACTAATGGAAGACGGTAATATATTTTGAATATATAATTACGCCTGAGTACCCTGCGCATATTTCATGAAAGATGGCCATCATTTAAGATGTCTTTGACATCTAATCAAATTTTGGCAAACTTACTCGATTTCAGATACAATTGAGTATTTTCCAAATTGTACCTTAAACGTGTTAAAGGTTTAAAAGCCGCTTATGAATGGCAGAGGCAAGGGACAGTAACATTCCCCTATCAAGCAGGACAATGTCCTACAGACTGACCATATATTCATATGATAAGTGCCCAAGGTAGGACCAAGGAAGGCTAGGGAATTGCTGCTGATGAATCAGCAGATAGACCCCAAACCCTCAATCCTTAGCTCACAAAGATGGTGAGGTTGCATCGACCAAAGGAACTAACGAGTTTGAGCAGGACTTGAACCCCCGTCTGGCGATCACCAGTCAGAGACGTTACCAATAAGGCCACCACAACCATAATAGAGTAATTAAACATTGCATCAATAATATAAAAACAGACAAATCGACGACCTCAATTGACAAATGCTTCGTTATCCCCATGTAATTTGAGAGTAATTATGTAAGACATAATGTTCCCCCTGCAATTTGTTGACCTGTTTAAGAGACCCTTAATTATGTTGTTACTTTAGACATAAAGAGCTCCGTCTAGATCTTATAAAAGGTATTATTATTGTTGTTGTTGTTGTTGTTGTTGTTGTTGTTATTATATTCCTGTTGAACGACTATTAGGAGCAGTTGAAATTTCAATTTAATTGTATTATATGTTAAAAATTTGTTATTCAGTTTTACAAATTAATGACCAATCTTTAAGTGAATCATCAGGAAACTTCAATTATAACCCAAAATAAATCTTCCTGTAAATCCCGCTAGTTTTCACACCAAATTATTATTAATTTTCCATTTTTGATATTTCTATTATGAATGCTTTGAATATCGGTCAAATCGTAGGCAAACTCAGTTTATTAAGTTCAGAGGACTTGGTGTCTTTTTCGAAAATTTCTAGCAATGAGGATTGAATAGAAATAATTTTGGTGTCTATTTCGAAATATTCGGACACGGAAGATTGATTGATATAAAAATCTCGGTGTATTTTTTTCGAAATTTTCGGATATGGAAGATTGAATAACAAATATTTGGTGTCTTCGAAATTTTCGGACACGGAAGATTGATTAACATAAAAACTGTGCCTTTCGAAATTTTCGGATACGGAAGATTGAATAACCAGAAAATTTGTGGGTTTTTTTCGAAATTGATTGATATAAAAAAAACTTTGGATCTTACGAAATGTTCGGACACGGAAGGTTGAATAACATAAAAAATGTGGTGACTTTTTTCGAAATTTTGGGACGCAGACGATTCATTAACATAAAAACCTTGGTATCTCTTGAGATGTTCGGACACAGAAGATTGATTAACATAAAAATCTTTGTGTCTTTCGAAGTTTTCGTTCAAGGAAGATTGATCGATATAAAAACATAGTTCCTTTCGAAATTTTCAGACATGGAAGATTGAACACAAATTCTCATGGAGACGTTAGATTCCCATCTCTCCTTGTCACGACTCGCTTTAAAGCAAATACCTCCGGAGGTCTACACTCAAGTCTTGAGCAAAAGTTGTGTTGGGACATGACACCTTAATTTCAACTCTCTCTCTCTCTCTCTCTCTCTCTCTCTCTCTCTCTCTCTCTCTCTCTCTCTCGGAATAACGATCGTTTGCAGGTAAATTGAGGGAAATTTCCATGATTTCTCATCAGAAGTTTTCACTTTGCATTCCCCCTTGAACGCAGATTGCATTTTCAGGTCTCTTTTTATTTTTCTTTTTATTAACTCTCAAGGTTATCTGAGGTGTTTTTTCTCTAGAAAAATCTTTGAAAATGTTAATAATAATAATAATAATAATAATAATAATAATAATAATAATAATAATAATAATAATAATAATAATAATAATAATAATAATTAGCAATGATAATAATGAACTTTTTTCTAAACAGTTTAATTACCTTCTCAGACCATTTGAAGTAGCAAATTGATCAGTGAATGGTATAACAGTAGCCTCTATCTAGAATCCTTGATCTTCACAGACATGGGAAATCTGAAAGTTCACCCTGGCCGAAAATGTCTTTTATTTTAAAAGATATGACGATATCCAACGTATGTGGATGACAGCAATCATCGTAAAATTTTCAGTCATATTAAATGCTTATTAGTATCGAATTCATTGTCCTGGGGGAACTTATTTTCATGAGGATAAAACCTTTGCCTACCAGAAATTTTTATCATAAAATATATTTCTCTCTGGGTTTGTGGTCCAGAGGAATCTCTCTCTCTCT
>NC_090736.1:33547732-33562732 GCF_036898095.1 Palaemon carinicauda
CTGGAAAGGACCCAGTTGACTTAAGAAGGTTCCAATTGATCTGGGAAGGACTTAATTGCCTTGGGGAGGTCCTAATTGATCTGGGAAGGACCCAATTAATTTGGGAAGGTCCTAATTGGTCTGGGAAGGACTCAATTGACGTAGGAAGGTCCTAATTAATCTGAAAAGGAATCAATTTACTTGGGGAGGTGCCAATTGATCTGGGAAGGACCCACTTGATTTGGAGAGGTCACAATTGATCTGGAAAAGGCCCAATTAACTTGGCAAGGTCCCAATTGATCTTGAAAGGACCCAGTTGGCATGAGAAGGTCCCATTTGATCTGGGAAGGACCCAATTAACTTGGGGAGGTCCCAATTGATCTTGGAAGAACCCAATTAACTTGGGGAGGTCCCAATTGATCTAGGAAGGACCCAATTGAATTAGTGAGGTCCCAATTGGTCTCTGAAGGACTCAATTGACTTGAAGAGGTCACAGTTGATCTGGGGAGAACCTATTCGACTTGGAAAGGTCCCAATGATATGGGAAGGTCCGAGTGATATGGGAAGGTCCCAGTGATCTGGGAAGGCCCGAGTTAACTTGGGGAGGTACCAATTGATCTAGGAAGAACCCAGTTGGCGTAGGGAGGTCCCAATTGATCTGGGAAGGACCCAATTAACATAGGGAGGTCCCAAATGATTTTTGAAGGAACCAATTAACTTGGAGAAGCCCCAATTGATCTAGGAAGGATCTAATCGATTAAGGGAGGTCCCACTTGATCTGTGAAGGACTCAATTGACTTGGGGAGGTCCTAATTAATCTGAGAAGGCCCCATTTAACTTGGTAGTCCGGGAGCTCACAGAGATTTGTATTACATCTCGAGTACAAAAGGTTTGATAGCTAAAATCATCAGCTAGTATGATGGGGATCCCCGAATGGTCATTCTTAAGTTATGCCGTTGGTGCGTTGAGTAGGGGGCGCAGCTTGAACTGCCCCCCAAATCCGGTTTAAATTGCATTTTGGAGTACATCAACCAAACCTGTGATAAAAGTTTCGTTTTGCCACTGTGATTACAGATGTGTCATTCTTAAATGGCGCAATTGGTGCAAAACGCATTTAAGAAGGGCTCAAAGGGGGCGCTACTGTCACATTTAAATCACAATTTGAGTACATCAATGAAAGTTTGTGGAAATATACCTTAGAGCTTCCTGATGAG
Organism: Palaemon carinicauda; assembly: GCF_036898095.1. Classification (NCBI taxonomy): domain Eukaryota; kingdom Metazoa; phylum Arthropoda; class Malacostraca; order Decapoda; family Palaemonidae; genus Palaemon; species Palaemon carinicauda. The sequence continues at coordinate 33,548,926 of NC_090736.1, forward strand.
GAATCAGTAATTCTTAAGTGTCAAATTTGGTGCAAAACCCATTTAAGAACGACCTAAAGAGGGCGCTATTTTTTGCACATTTAAAACACGTCTTACGTACATTAATGAAACTTCGTAGAAATGTTCTTTAGACCTTCCTGATAAAGGGTCAACAGTTCTTAAGAGTCGAAGTTGGTGCAAAACCCATTTAAGAACAGCCCAAAGAGAGTGCAATATTAGCACATGGAGGATTAAGGTATATTTTCTAGCGCCATGACCTCTCTATGTACATACCATGAATAAAACTGTGAGAATCTTTGTTTTATATGATATAGAAGAACAAAGGAACTGCAAATTTATATATTTAAGTATTTATTTATTCAAAAAAAGTGCACTGGTGAAGAGTGAATACAAGAAAAGGTGCACTGGTGAAGAGTGAATGCAAGAAAAGGTGCACTGGTGAAGATTAATATAAGAAAAAGTACACTGGTGAAGAATGAATTCAAGAAGAGGTGCACAGGTGAAGAACGAATACAAGAAAAGGTGCACTGGTGAAGTGAATTCAAGTAAAGGTGCACTGGTGAAGAGTGAATTCAAGTAAAGGTGCACTAGTGAAGAGTGAAAACAAGAAAAGGTGCACTGGTGAAGTGTAAATACAAGAAAAGGTACACTGGTGAAGCGTGAAAACAAGAAAAGGTGCACTGGTGAAGAGGGAAATACCATACGTACAATTCGATCTTCATTTATGCTATTTACCTCGATATCATAATTTAATATCTAACTTATTTAACTCGTGAATTATTTTTTTCTTTAAATGTAATGTTTCACACCTTTTGTATGATAGTAGATATGGCAAAACATTGCTATCTAGTAATATGTGCTACAGAGGATGACCGGGCACCAATATGTCTATTTGCAAGTAATTATGCTCTTTGAAACCAAAACTGCCTTATGATAAACACACTCATATTAATTAATGTACACATACATGTTTCACATTTGCTATAAATCTATTGCTAAAGTTTATAAGATGAAACATTAAAACTACTGATGAATCTCTCTCTCTCTCTCTCTCTCTCTCTCTCTCTCTCTCTCTCTCTCTCTCTCTCTCTCTCTCTCTCTCTCTCTCTGTTGGGAAAAGATATGTGAATATACTTATAATCATGAGTTCAACTAGTATTTACTGGTGTAGTTAATTATCATCTCAGCCTGCCTTTCTTTAATAAGATTTTAGTTATCCTCATCACAACACTCATCTTCATCTGAAGATGCAATGTCCAAGTCGTCCTCATCATTGTCCAATGCTTCTAAATCATCTGTTTCTGGGATAAGGCATTCATGGAATTGCTCCCCTTCGAATCAAGCCGGTTTGTAATGGCCATCAACCAACTGCCAGCCATTTTCTTCAGAGGGATGCTGCTCTATATGAGTTTGATCTGTTCTTTGTTGTTAGCAACAAAGGAGGCACGCTTAATGTGAGGACTGAGCTCGTCTTCGCAAGGTAGTAGTCTACTTGCATCTAAGCCCTTCGAATTGGTTAGTAGGTGTTTTCCATTTCCATTTGGTCCATGTCTTCATAAACTTCTCATACCTGAATTCATTCAGCCAAGTGTTTGCTCTATCCTCAGCTCCATACATTGTGGCTGTGAACCTCTGAAGAGCTTCATTCGTCGTGCTAGAAACTGTAGAGCTCATTGCCATTACTCTGAAAGTCTTCTGATAGTCCGGTTGCTTTCCTAGAGTTTGGAGAGGCCTGACCTTCCCTTTTCTGACAAACGCTGATGCATACTCTGATCATGTGAAGGCATGGAAAACTGGCAATGCTGCACAAAGATATGGTATTATTTCCTTCCATATTGCAGTCAGGCTGACTTAATGACGATTGCTCTTTGAAACTGTTCTTATATCCATCCATAATGTTGGCTGAAAGCTATTGCTAGTGGTACAATAATTTCACTGTAATATTGGTGTCGGATGCTGTGACTACTTTGTCAATTCTCACGATCAGCTGATAAGGGCTAATCCATCTACTGCGTTTCGCTGTGTCATACCCTCTGTCACCTGGAACTTATAACATTTCCCTTAGACATCTAGGAAGACTTCACAATCCCCAAAAATTTTAGCATATGATGAGTTTTGCTATTCATTGGTAAGAAACTGAGGTAACTGCTTCTTGAAGGACTTGGACTTTAGGGCATCGTTTAGATTTCTTGGCACTCGTCTCTGCTCTGACAATGTGATGATGAAGGTTCTGTTGCCAGGTCCCCACCTGTCTCTTTCAGTGTCCTTAACTGAAGTCTGTGGATAGTCATCAAAGGCTATGTGTATGCGTTTGGCTAATTTTATTAAACTTTGGGTAAGAATACTTTTGGCTAGTCCACTGTATATGGGGACAAATTTAGTGGCAAGGTATGTAAGAGAAAATGTCCATCTATGATATAAGCACTGAACTGCTTTGGCTGCTGTTCAAGACCTTTCAATTTACTCTCATTATATTAATAGCGCACTCCTATCGGTCTTTGTCATTACTTCTTCAGGGCTGGTCAAGAACAGAGGTATTGGAATCAATGGGTACTGGAGAATATGCTGCATGTCATGTCTCTTCTTGGTGGACAGTACAAGGAGACGTCCCATCAGATCACGTGATCCCTTAAGCACTGCAACTTCAGTATTATTTATCCGACGATATCTTGCTCAGCCATTTACAAAGGTTTTCAGCTTTTCCTTCTTTATTAGATTTTCAAATTTTATTTAGATCACTCATGCAGGCCTGGATGCATTCATTCCTTGTGTCTGACTTTTCCTTTTGTTGGTACACAGAGGAGGCTTTCATGGATTTCATCATTGGTACCTTTTCCTGTGGAAATATTGTACAATACCTCTGAAGCTTCCCATTTCAAATATATTGTTCGTATCTAAGATTTGTTTGATGATTTTCTGAAGATCCTCATTGTCACGTTGAATTCGTCTTGGCCTAAGTTCTCTAGTGACATCTTCTTTGCTAGTCAATCCTGTCTTCTCTTGCTGCTGATTAATGAACGATGCTCGGGTAGCCTTTGTTACCATCCATCTAAGGTGAGCGGAGTAGTCATTAGTGAAAGGGGTGAATCCTGTCAGTCGAGATATGGCGTCGGCATTAATAGTTTGTTCCAGTTATAAATCTACGAGAATTCTGCTGAAATCAGTTCTGTCCTTCGCACTGTGTATACACCCCGATTAAGTATCTCTCTAAGTCCGGGATGAGTCGCATCAATATTCAATAACACTAATTGGTATTTTGTTAACCACCGGGAATAGTTGATATGGCCTGTGGCAAAGAACAGGTCAATAATCAGTGCAAGTGTGAAGACAGAGTTCGATGTTATTTGTCCGGATAGCTCTTTCAAGTTGGTGAAACATGTTTATGTACTTCACATACATCATCCAGAACTCTGCAGTGTATCCATGAGTTCCTGATACAGTTGTCTTGGTGAATTCAGAATACGCTTTCGAAAATTTTTCTAAAAGATCTGCATTGATCACCAGCTCAATCCCATGTTCTCCTGTATTGGTTTTTCCTTTCACAGTAGATATCAGGGTATGAAGCTCTTCTCTGTAATCACATGTTTCTAGAAAGGCATTGAAATGCAGGCTTTCGAAGGCAAGGCAAAGAGAGGTTAGAGGCTCAGGCATTGGTTGAAGTGTTTACCTATGAGGAACCCAACCAAAGAACCTGGTGTAAGGACCCCAGTCTCTATTGGCATGTCTGGTCGTCCTGATTCTGTTATGAGTTTTCCTTAAATTTTGAAATAACCCCGTAAGCTCACAAAAGACCTCAATATGTTAGTGGGTTATCAAAATTTAAACTTAATTACAAAATTTGTGATCAATTATTCAGCCAAAGGCTATAATAAAAACATCAATTTAAACCCTTTTTAACTGGCTATCTTCCATACAAAGCAAAGTTGCCACTATACTGGTATTATGCAACCCTAATTTCTATAATCACGAGCCCCTGAAAAGAAAAGTTACAATTAGTACTATCATTCAAAAAATTTTATCACTTATATATTCCGTGAAACAACAGTAGTGATAGCATAAACAGAAGAGCTCACAATAGCGTGTTGTGGTACACGTGGAGGAGAAGAAATGAGTGAATATATAGGCCTAAAGAAAGTGAATATAGGCCTTTTCAATAACCTAATAGTAGCACCCTCTTTAGGCCGTTCTTACATAGGTTTTGCACCAACTTCGACTCTTAAGAACTGTTGATCCTTTATCAGGAAGGTCTAAAGAACATTTCTACGAAGTTTCATTAATGTACGTAAGACGTGTTATAATGTGCAAAAAATAGCGCCCTCTTTAGGTCGTTCTTAAATGGGTTTTGCACCAAATTTGACACTTAAGAATTACTGATTCCTCATCAGGAAGCTCTAAGGTATATTTCCACAAACTTTCATTGATGTACTCAAATTGTGATTTAAATGTGACAGTAGCGCCCCCTTTGAGCCCTTCTTAAATGCGTTTTGCACCAATTGCGCCATTTAAGAATGACACATCTGTAATCACAGTGGCAAAACGAAACTTTTATCACAGGTTTGGTTGATGTACTCCAAAATGCAATTTAAACCGGATTTGGGGGGCAGTTCAAGCTGCGCCCCCTACTCAACGCACCAACGGCATAACTTAAGAATGACCATTCGAGGAACCCCATCATACTAGCTGATGATTTTAGCTATCAAACCTTTTGTACTCGAGATGTAATACAAATCTCTGTGAGCTCCCGCACTATGGGGAGGTCCCAATTGATCTGGAAAGGGCCCAAGTAATTTAGCGAGGTCCCAATTGATCTTGGAAGGACCCAGTTGGCGTAGGGAGGTCCCATTTGATCCGAAAAGGACCCAATTAACTTGGGGAGGTCTCAATTGATCTTGGAAGGACCCAATTAACTTGGGGAGGTCCCAAATGATATAGGAAGGACCCAATTGATTTAGGGAGGTCCCAATTGATCTCTGAAGGAGTCAATTGACTCGAAGAGGTCACAGCTGATCTGGGGAGAACCCAATGAACTTAGGGAGGTCCCATTTGATCTGGAAACGACCCAATTAACTTGGAGGGCTCCCAGGTGATCTGGGAAGGACTTAATTGACTTGGGGAGGTTCCAATTGATCTGAGAAAGACTCCAATGACATGCGGAGGTCCCAAAAGACCTGGGAAAAGATCTCAGTTGACTTGGGGTGGTCCAAATTGATCTAGTAAGGAATGAATTAACTTGGTGAGGTCCCAATTAATCTGGGAAGGACCCAGTTAACTTGGGGAGGTCCCAATTGATCTAGGAAGGACCCACTTGACTTGGAGAGGTCCCAATGATATGGGAAGGTCCGAATGATCTGGGAAGGTCCGAGTGATCTGGGAAGGTCCCAGTAATCTGGGAAGGCCGCAATTAAATTGTGGAGGTCCCAATTGATCTAGTAAGGACCCAGTGGGCGTAGGGAGGTCCCAATTGATCTTGGAAGGACCCAATTAACTTGGAGAGGTCCCCAATGATCTTGGAAGGAACCAATTAACTTGGAGAGGCCCCAATTGATCTAGGAAGGATCCAATAGATTAAAGGAGGTTCCACTTGATCTGTGAAGACCTCAATTGACTTGGAGAGGTCCCAATTAATCTGAAAAGGACCCAATTAACTTGGGGAGGTCCCAATTGATCTGGAAAGGGCCCAATTAACTGGGCTAGGTTCCAATTGATCTTGGAAGGACACAGTTGGCGTAGGGAGGTCCCATATGATCTGGCAAGGACCCAATTAACTTGGGGAGGTTCCAATGGAGATTTAGGGAGGTCCCAATTGATATCTGAAGGACTCAATTTACTTGAGAAGGTCACAGTTAATCTGGGAAGGACCCAGTTAAATTGGGGAGTTCCCAATTGATCTAGGATGGACTCAGTTGACTTAGGGAGGTCCCAAATTGACCTGGGGAGGTCTCTGTTGACTTGGTGAGGTTCCGGTTTACCTATGGGATGACCTAATTGACTTGTTGAGGCTCCAATTAATCTGGGAAGGACCCAGGTAACTTGGGGAGGTCCTAATTGATCTGGGAAGGACCCACTCGACTTGGAAAGGTCCCAATGATGTGGGAAGGTCCGAGTGATATGGGAAGGTCCCAGTGATCTGGGAAGGCCCCAATTAACTTGGGGAGGTACCAATTGATCTAGGAAGGACATAGTTGGCGTAGGGAGGTCCCAATTGATCTGGGAGGGACCCAATTAACTTGGGGAGGTCCCAAATGATCTTGGAAGGAACCAATTAACTTGGAGAAGCCCCAATTGATCTAGGAAGGATCCAATTGGTTAAGGGAGGTCCCACTTGATCTGTGAAGGACTCAATTGACTTGGGGAGGTCCCAATTAATCTGAGAAGGACCCAATGAACTTGGGGAGGTTCCAATTGATCTGGAAAGGGCCCAATTAATTTAGCGAGGTCCCAATTGATCTTGGAAGGACCCAGTTGGCGTAGAGAGGTCCCATTTGATCCGAGAAGGACCCAATTAACTTGGGGAGGTCTCAATTGATCTTGGAAGGACCCAATTAACTTGGGGAGGTACCAATTGATCTAGGAAGGACATAGTTGGCGTAGGGAGGTCCCAATTGATCTGGGAGGGACCCAATTAACTTGGGGAGGTCCCAAATGATCTTGGAAGGAACCAATTAACTTGGAGAAGCCCCAATTGATCTAGGAAGGATCCAATTGGTTAAGGGAGGTCCCACTTGATCTGTGAAGGACTCAATTGACTTGGGGAGGTCCCAATTAATCTGAGAAGGACCCAATGAACTTGGGGAGGTTCCAATTGATCTGGAAAGGGCCCAATTAATTTAGCGAGGTCCCAATTGATCTTGGAAGGACCCAGTTGGCGTAGAGAGGTCCCATTTGATCCGAGAAGGACCCAATTAACTTGGGGAGGTCTCAATTGATCTTGGAAGGACCCAATTAACTTGGGGAGATCCCAATTGATTTAGGGAGGTCACAATTGATATAGGGAGGTCCCAATTGAACTCTGAAGGAGTCAATTGACTTGAGGAGGTCACAGCTGATCTGGTGAGAACCCAATAAACCGAGTTCCCAATTGATCTGGGAAGGACCCAATTAACTTGGAGGGCTCCCAGGTGATCTGGGAAGGACTGAATTGACTTGGGGAGGTCTCAGTTGATCTGAGAAAGACTCCAATGACTTTTTGGAGGCCCCAAATGATCTGGGAAAAGAACTCAGTTGACTTGGGGAGGTCCCAATTGATCTAGTAAGGAATGAATTAACTTGGTGAGGTCCCAATTCATCTGGGAAGGCCTCAGTTTACTTGGGGAAGTTTCAATTTATCTTGGAAGAATCCAAATACCTTGGGTGGGTTTCAGTTGATCTGGGAAGGACTTAATTGACTTGAGGAGGTCCCAATTGATCTGGAAAGGACCCAGTTAAATTGGGGATGTCCCAACTGATCTAGGAATGACTCATTTGACTTAGGGAGGTCCCAAATTGACTTGGGGAGGACCCTGTTGACCTAGGGAGGTCCCAATTGACTTGGTGGGTTCCGGTTTACCTGGGGGATGACCCAATTGACTTGGTTAGGTCCCAATTAATCTGGGAAGGACCCAGTTAACTTGGGAGGTCTCAATTGATCTGGGAAGGACCCACTTGACTTGGAGAGGTCCCAGTGATCTGGGAAGGTTCCAGTGATCTGAGAAGGAACCAATTAACTTGGGGAGGTACTATTTGATCTAGGAAGGACCCAGTTGGCGTAGGGAGGTCCTAATTGATCTGGGAAGGACCCAATTAATTTGTTGAGGTCCCAAATCATCTTGGATGGATCCAATCAACTTGGAGAGGCCCCAATTGATCTAGGAAGGATCCAATTGATTAGGGAAGGTCCCACTTGATCTGTGAAGGACTCAGTTGACTTGGGGAGGTCCCACTTGATTCAGGGAGAACCCAATTAACTTGGGGAGGTCCCAATTGATCTGGAAAGGATCAAATTAACTTGTAGGGCTCCCAGTTGATCTGGCAAGGATGGCAAGGACTGAATTGACTTGGAGAGGTCCTAATTGATCTGGGAAGGACTCAAATGACTTTTTGGAGGTCCTAATTGATCTGGGAAGAACTTAGTTGACTTAGGGAGGTCCCACTTGATCTAGTAAGGAATCAATTAACTTGGCATGGTCCCAGATGATCTGGGAAGGCCTCAGTTAACTTGGGGAAGTCTATTTGATCTCTTGAGAACCCAATTAACTTGGGTGGGATCCAGTTGATCTGGGAAGGACTCAATTGACTCTAGGAGGTCCCAATTGATCTGGGAAAGACTCAATTGACTTGGGGAGGTTCCAATTGATCTGGATAGGACCCAGTTAACTTTGGGAGGTCCCAATTAATCTAGAAAAGACTCAATTTACTTAGTGAGGTCCCAAATTGACCTGGGTACGACCAAATTGACTAGGGCAGGCCCCAATAGCCTTGGTGATGTCCCAATTTACCCTGGGGGTGACCCAATTGACTTTGGAATGTCCCAATTTACCTGGTAGGACCCAGTTGACTTGGGGAGGTCCCAATTTAACTAGAGAGGATTCAATTGACTTGGTGAGGTCCCAATTTACACTTGGGATGTCCCAATTGTCTTGGGGAGGTCCCAATTTATCTGGGAGGGACTCAATTGACTTGGGTGGTCCCAGTTGATTAGGAAAGGTCCAAATTGACTTGGGAAGGTCCCAGTTTACCCTGGGGATGACTCATTTGACTTGGTGAGGGGCCAATTGACCTGGGAAGGATCCAATTGACTTGGTGATGTCCCAATTTACCCTGGGGATGACCCAATTGACTTTGGAATGTCCCAATTGATCTGGGAAGAACTTAATAGACTTTGGAAGGTCCCAATTGGTTATGGGAGGCCCCAAAAGACTTTGGGATTATCATCCAAAAGGCCGTAGAGTCAACGCATCCACTTTGTTCCTTTTCTGTTTAGTAGGTCCCTTAGACTTTTACTAGACAGTCTTTCACAATTCACTGAACCTGCATCTTGGTAAAAGATATATATCCTGACCTATTATTTCTATCCTTAAATCTTTAATTCTAAAATATGTGATACATTTCTTATTTTACATTTTTCCCGCAGATCCTGCTTCATTGGTAGAGGTGGCCTTTTTCTTTTCCTGTTTGTTGCCGTCATAAAACAAGAAGTCATGCGTGAATATTCACAAAAAGAATATCCAAGAATATGTCATAGCTAAAAAAAAAAACTAATTTTGGGAGTAATTGTAATGTAACCTTTGCGGGAGTCGAGAATATGTTTAGGATTATTTCTGTTTTATTTCTCTTTACTTCGAACCACAATTTCATCATATTTTCATCATGAATATTTAAAAGAAGTTATTATGATTATCAATGATAAATCACTCGTAGCCTATTTACTTGCAGTTTTTTTTTTTTTTTTCTGTGCACACACTTAAAGATTTGCCGTAAAAAACGGTATAATTCCTGGAATAAATGTTGCCAGGCATTTACCGTTCTAAAAAATGGTATATGGACGTTAAGCAGTGATATTACGGTCACCAACCAGTGAAATATAATATCAAAGTAGGGTAAAAATTACAGTCGCTTGTATTTTACTGAAATACGGCTGGGAACAATATATCTTTACAGATAATTTCGGGTTAGAATTAGAGTTTTTTAAAGTGCATTTTTTTTTTAGTGTTAATTGAATTTATTAGCATTGAATTGAGGAACTTATACCATTTCCCTTTAAATCACATAAATCTTAAAGACGTTGTGAAATAGGAATTATGACTTGAAAGAGAAACGGAAATGTATCCCAATGCCTTTACAAGGACGAGTTCCCTTTCGGAAGGCGTGAAAAATAGGCGACAAAGTTTCTTCCAAAATTAATGAGACAAGTCACCGAGCCAAGACACATAGAAAATTGGAATGTGAAAATGTTTACGGCAGTTTTGTCAAAGGTAGGGAGGCGAAGCGTAAACTATAATGTAAGGAGGGTATTACAGTACACGAACGAGCGCGCGCTTGCGTACTGACACACACGCACATTTTATATATATATATATATATATATATATATATATATATATATATATATATATATATATATATATATATATATATATATATATATATATATATCTATATATATATATATATATATATATATATATATATATATATATATATATATATATATATATATATAGGCCTATTATAGATAGAGAAAAATAAATTTTTGATCAAATAATTTGCCTATTTTTGAGTAGTATCCAAAATCATGGAGACTAAGATGTCTAAAAATACCTATCTGTAATTTGCTATAGCATAGTAAATAATGTTTTATAGGTTCATTTGTGAAGGTTTATCTGATTATGCACACACAGACACAGACACAGACACACACATACACACACACACACACACACACACACACACATATATATATATATATATATATATATATATATATATATATATATATATATATATATATATATATATATATATATATATATATATATATATATATATATATATATATATACACGCTTTTGTCTCAGAGCTTTTGTAAGTAAAATAGTATGTAAACTAACCATGGGAAAAAAGAGACAACGATGTATTGACGAGCTAGGAAAATTCGCGGGAATAGACTGGCAGAGAACGACCATAAACTAGCCCAAATGGAACGTCATGTCTGAGGCCTTTGTCCTGCGATGGAATAGCTACGGCTGATGGTGGTAGGGAATGATATTTGTGTACTGAATAATTACAAATTCTATTTCAAATCATAAGGGAAATCGGCTTGCTTTAAATATGATTTCTCTATGCACAGTATTTATATTTCTTTTATTTGGAAACAAATTGTATGAAATGAATGTTAAAATTTCCCTATAAAAAACACGCAATAGATTAAAGAGTACGTGATGACATCTCTCTGGTGGAATATTAAAGCTTCAAGAGGATCCATACCAGAGATTGTAACAGCTGGCTTTGAAAAAAAAAAAAAACGCTTTGATTTGCAACTACTGCAACAGACTTAAATTCCGCCGATATTGGTCACACAACTCTGATTCTGTTCTCTGGGCTTTGGTTCTTGGCTTAACAAGTGTACTCGTTTTAGTCTTTTTTTATTTTTATTTTTAGTAGTATTTATACATCTGAAATACGGAAACGTAAATGAACTACTTCAAAGATAATTTTTCAAAATTGATGAGGAAGGATGTTCCATCTATTGTTAATGTTTAATGGTTCTCTCTCTCTCTCTCTCTCTCTCTCTCTCTCTCTCTCTCTCTCTCTCTCTCTCTCTCTGATAATAATAATAATAATAATAATAATAATAATAATAATAATAATAATAATAATGATAATAATAATAATAATAATGCTGCTACTACTACTACTACTACTACTACTACTACTACTACTACTACTACTACTACTACTAATAATAATAATAATAATAATAATAATAATAATAATAATAGACAGACAGACAGACAGAACCTTTAATTAGTTTAAGATGGGAAAACAAAGGCACTAAAGAAATTTTTTTTATATTTATAATCAGAGAAAGGAAACGTAAAAAAAAAAAAAAAAATTAAAAACGCTCTTTTTTTCTAATTTATTTGAGATGCTTCATGGATATGATTTATGTCATCAACGGAAAATTGGGGAAGTGGATCAAATTTCCCAACCACTTCAATAAAACTCTAAAACTCCAGACATAACTGCTGTGCACCACAGATAAGTTGGTCATTCTTCTTAATAAGAAGGGGAACTTTTCAAAATTGCAAGTGATCCATAATTCAAACCGTAGCACTAGGTCTTAGAAATTTGGGGTCCCAATTAAAGAAACAGGTGACTCATTATTATTTTTTACGTTTTTTTTTTTTTTTTTTTTACATAATTCCGAAAGGTTCAAGTAGAATCAATTGATAGATAGTGTATTTAGGAGCTGAATTTTTAACCGAGGTATTGTCAAATTCTCTTCCTATCTGTCTATCCCTACAGTAAATTTCAAACACACACATACTGTATGTATATATATATATATATATATATATATATATATATATATATATATATATATATATATATATATATATATATATATATATATATATATATATATATATATATATACATATATTATATATACATATATATAATATATATATATATATATATATATATATATATATATATATATATATATATATATATATATATATATATATATATATATATATATATATATATATATATGTGTGTGTGTGTGTGTGAGTGTGAGTGTGTGTGTGTGTGTGTGTGTGAGTGTGAGTGTGTGTCATCATCATAACTTTCAGCCATAACTAGTCCATTGAGGATAAAGACCTTAGAAATCTCCTTCCACTCATGTGTGTTTATGGTCTTTCTATGCTAGTCGATACTCTCAAATTTTCTTAGCTACTCAATCCATCTTCTTCTCTTCTTTCCCCTTCTTCTTTCGCAGTCTTTAGGAACCCAACCCATTTTGTTATTTCTAATGTCAATCTATTAGGCTATCTGCCATTCTCATATGTCCAGTCCATGTCCATTTCTTTTTCTTATATGTTGCTAGAATATGCTCTACTTTAGTTTTTTTTTTTTTCACATCCATGTTACCCCTTTTCTGTCCCTTTGCTCAAAGTTTTTACTAAGGTTCCAAGATTCCGATGCATAAGTTAATACTGGTAGGACTATATGATTAGATCATTTTCTTTTTAGAAAATGTTACCTTTTACATTTCATAATCTCCTTTTGTTTACCAAAAGCTCTCCATCCTATGCTTATATTTCTCTTTATTTCGGTCTCATGTCCTGGGAAAACACTTATTGTCTGTCCTAAGTATGTATATTTGTTAACAATCTCTAGAAGTTCTTCCATAACCCTAATTTGTTGTTGTACTGCAATTTCATTGAACATTATGTTAGTTTTCACTCATAGTCATTTCAAGTCCTACATTTCTGTTTTCTCTAATCAAATCTTCTATCTTCTGTTTGTAAATTTTCCCATGATTCATTAAACATAATTGTGTTATCTACAAATCTTAAATTGATAATATTATTCACCATAAGTATTAACTACAGTTTCCCAGTCTAAATTCAAAAAAATATCTTCTAACCATGCTGTGAATAATTTAGCAGAGATGGAGTCTCCTTGTCCAACTCCTTTCTCAGTTGGGATTATTCACTGTCGTTATGTAGTTTCAAGACTGTTGTACTCCTTATATAGATATTTTCAATATTTCTAACATGAGCTTCATCTATTCCTCGTCTTTGAAGGGTTTTCATTACTGTTGAAGTTTTGACAAAATCCAAAGTTTTCTCAAAGTATATAAGGGCCATCCATAGTGATTTGTCATATGGTAAGCCACTATATATATATATATATATATATATATATATATATATATATATACACACACACACACACACACACACACACACATATATATATATATATATATATATATATATATATATATATATATATATACAAATATACATATATATTTTATGTATATGTATATATATATATATATATATATATATATATATATATATATATATATATACAAATATATATATATTTATATATATATATATATATATATATATATATATATATATATATATATATATATATATACAAATATATATATATATATTTATATATATATATATATATATATATATATATATATATATATATATATATATATATATATATATATGTATGTATATGTATATTTATATATGTGTGTGTATGTGTGTGAGTGTTAGTTTACTAATTT
>NC_090736.1:33572732-33575232 GCF_036898095.1 Palaemon carinicauda
AGACGGTTCGCGAAGTGATCCGAAACACTTGTCGACACCAAACAATAAAAGGTGAGAAGTAAATGTATTTCTGCTGTTATCCTGAAAACTATCTGCAGGCCAGTCTGTCCGATGATAAACTATCTCCGCTCTTTGGACACCATTAAGACTTTGTCTATCTACCTATAATTTCATGAGATGTTAAATGAAATTTCTAATACGTAAGGGTGATAACTTTGAACAATATTAATTACATATATAAAACTATCCACTTATGATAATTGAAAAACATAGTCATTCCCTCCCCCATATCTAAATATCTATCTAAATTTATATATATATATATATATATATATATATATATATATATATATATATATATATATATATATATATATATATATATATATATATATATATATCTGAGGGAACGTGTAAGCTTCACAAATTAGTCTGCTTTGAACAAGAGATGACATTCCTGAATATATATATATATATATATATATATATATATATATATATATATATATATATATATATATATATATATATATATATATATATATATATATATATATATATGTGTGTGTGTGTGTGTGTGTGTGTGTGTGTGTGTGTGTATGTATGTATGTGCGTGAAGAAAATCATATTCAATAAATTGCAAATAATAATGATTATAAACCGAAAGTATGATGCATCCACATATACATCTTTTCTGCTTGAGAGCTATTCTACCGACACTGCTTTACATATTCAATAATAACAGAACATCAAAAAAGAAAACGTATATCAACATAAAGTACACGAAACCCAGTGAAATTAATTCCATTGGAAAATCTCTCGAAATATTGCCATAGTTTTCGATGTAGCAAGTACGCTAATAAATCTCATTATAAATTAAGATTTATACAGGGTGCTTTGGAACTCATTACCAGAGCTCATTATCAATATCATTCTAATTGATGAAAAGAGTTCACCAGCAACTCGGAACTTCCTAGCACGAATTGCAGTAGATTATGACAATGATATTGACTTTTGGAAGAAATCACCTTTTGTCACTGCTTTCATGAATAATGATATTATTATTATTATTATTATTATTATTATTATTATTATTATTATTATTATTATTATTATTATTATTGAACTAAGGAACCTCCGTAAAGAGGCTATAATATTGACAATCAAAAGCCACAGTAATATTGAAATATATTATTGTAAAATGATAAAAAATATACAAGGAGAGACTTTCGGATACCGCTCCGTATCCCTCTTCAGTCCTACTGACGGCTAAATAATGGAAGGATCATTACAACAGTGAGGAAAAAAAAATTATAACAACTCTTTCAAGGCGGATGGATCTACTGTAGGTGGTACTCAGGTAATCCCTGTCCAGTTGTTTCTGTTGGCGAGACGGCTGATGTTGCTCCCACCTCTCTTTTATCCCAGATGACTGAGGCTACTACAGCAAGTCATGGCACCAGTGAAGTGTCTGCTCAGCTGGAATCACCTGAACGCCCACATCGCCGTTCCAGCCGCCTCGCCAACAGAAACAACCGGACAGGGATTACCTGACCAACACTTAGATCCATCCGCCTTGAACCAGTTGTTATCATTTTTTTTTCCTCACGGTTGTAATGATCCTTCCATTGTTTAACCGTCAGTAGGACTGAAGAGGGATACGGAGCGATATCCGAAAGTCTCTCCTTGTATATTTTTTATCATTTTACAATAATATATCTTAACATTACTGTGGCTTTTGATTATTATTATTATTATTATTATTATTATTATTACTTGGTAATCTACAACCCTAGAAGGATGTTATAAGCCCAGGGGCCCCAAAAGGGAAAATAGGCCAGTGAGGAAAGGAAACAAGGAAAAATAGAATATATGCCATAAAAACTTTAGCAAAACAAGAGGAAGAGAGTTTAGATAAAATAGTGTGCCAGAGTGTAGCCTCAAGCATGAGAACTCTAACCCAAGACAATGGAAGACCATGGTACAGAGGCTATAGCACTACCCAAGACTAGAGAACAATGATTTGATTTTGGAGTGTTCTTCTCCTAGAAGGGCTGCTTACCAAAGCTAAAGAGTCTCCTCTACCCTTACCAAGAGGAAAGAGGCTACAGAACAATTATAGTGCAGTAGTTAACACATTGGGTGAAAAAGAATTGTTTGGTAATCTCAGTGTTGTCAGATATATGAGGACAGAGGAGAATCTATAAGGAATAGGCCGGATTATTCGTTGTACGTATAGGCGAAGTGTAAATGAACCGTAATCAGAGAGAAGGATCCAATGTAATACTATCTGGACAGTCAAAGGACCCCACATCTCTCTAGCGGTAGTATCTCAATAATAATAATAATAATACTATGTTTTGAAAACTGGAAAACTCTTGATAAGTTATGTTAAAGTAAATATTTTAATAACAAATTGCCATATATTCTTATTGGGCAGCAAATTTCATATACGAAATGAGGAAGGGCATGGATTTTTTAACACAACAAAACATACAAA
>NC_090736.1:33577732-33580232 GCF_036898095.1 Palaemon carinicauda
AGTTGCAAATCAAAACAGTTTTTTTTTTTTTTCAAAGCCAGCTGTTACAATCTCTGGTATGGATCCTTTTGAAGCTTTAATATTCCACCAGAGAGATGTCATCACGTACTCTTTAATCTATTGCGTGTTTTTTATAGGAAAATTTTAACATTCATTTCATACAATTTGTTTCCAAATAAAAGAAATATAAATACTGTGCATAGAGAAATCATATTTAAAGCAAGCCGATTTCCCTTATGATATGAAATAGAATTTGTAATCATTCAGTACACAAATATCATTCCCTACCACCATCAGCCGTAGCTATTCCATCGCAGGACAAAGGCCTCAGACATGACGTTCCACTTGGGCCAGTTTATGGTCGTTCTCTGCCAGTCTATTCCCGCGAATTTTCCTAGCTCGTCAATACATCGTTGTCTCTTCTTTTCCATGGCTAGTTTACATACTATTTTACTTACAAAAGCTCTGAGACAAAAGCGTGTATATATATATATATATATATATATATATATATATATATATATATATATATATATATATATATATATATATGTGTGTGTGTGTGTGTGTGTGTGTGTGTGTGTGTATGTGTGTGTGTCTGTGTCTGTGTCTGTGTCTGTGTGTGAATAATCAGATAAACCTTCACAAATGAACCTATAAAACATTATTTACTATGCTATAGTAAATTACAGATAGGTATTTTTAGACATCTTAAGTCTCCATGATTTTGGATACTACTTAAGAATAGGCAAATTATTTGATCAAAAATTTATTTTTCTCTATCTATAATAGGCCTATATATACATATATATATATATATATATATATATATATATATATATATATATATATATATATATATATATATATATATATATATATATATATATAATGTGCGTGCGTCAGTACGCAAGCGCGCGCTCGTTCGTGTATCGTAATACCCTCCTTACATTATAGTTTACGCTTCGCCTCCCTACCTTTGACAAAACTGCCGTAAACATTTTCACATTCCAATTTTCTATGTGTCTTGGCTCGGTGACTTGTCTCATTAATTTTGGAAGAAACTTTGTCGCCTATTTTTCACGCCTTCCGAAAGGGAACTCGTCCTTGTAAAGGCATTGGGATACATTTCCGTTTCTCTTTCAAGTCATAATTCCTATTTCACAACGTCTTTAAGATTTATGTGATTTAAAGGGAAATGGTATAATTTCCTTAATTCAATGCTATTAAATTTAATTAACACGAAAAAAATGCACTTTAAAAAAACTCTAATTCTAACCGGGAATTCTCCGTAAATATATACTGTTCTCAGCCGTATTTCAGTAAAATACAAGCAACCGTAATTTTTACCCTACTTTGATATTATATTTCACTTGTTGGTGACCGTAATATCACTGTTCTAAAAACAGATGTTTTTAGAACGGTAAATGCCTGGCAACATTTATTCCAGGAATTTTACCGTTTTTACGGCAAATCTTTGTGTGAAAAAAAAATTGCAAGTATATAGGCTATAAGTGATTTATCATTAATAATTATAATAATTTCCTTTAAATAGTCATGATGAAAATGATGATGAAATTGTGGTTCAAAGTAAAGAGAAAATAAACCAAAAATAATCCTAAACATATTCTCGTCTCCCCGCAAAGGTTACATTACAATTACTCCCAAAATTAATATTTTTTAGCTACGACACATTCTTGGAAATTCTTTTTGTGAATATTCACGCAGGACTTCTTGTTTTATGACGGTAACAAACAGGAAAAGAAAAAGGCCACCTCTACCAATGAAGCAAGACCTGCGGGAAAAATGTAAAATAAGAAATGTATCACATATTTTTAATTAAAGATTTAAGGAAAGAAAAAATAAGTCAGTATACATATCTTTTACCAAGATGCAGGTTCAGTGGATTGTGAAAGACTGTCTAGTAAAAGTCTAAGGAACCTACTAAACAGAAAAGGAGCAAAGTGGATGCGTTGACTTTACGGCCTTTTGGATGACTGTCCCAAAGTCTTTTGGGGCCTCCCCTAACCAATTTAGACCTTTCAACGTCAATTAAGTTCTTCCCAGATCAATTGGGATATTCCAAATTCAATTGGATTATCCCCAGGGTAAACCGGGACCTCCACAAGTCAATTTGGACCTGTCCCACCCAGATAAATTCTGACCTCCCCAAGACAATTGGGACATACCAAGGGTAAATTGGGACCTTACCAAGTCAATTGAATCCTTTATAGTTAAACTGGGACCTCCCCAAGTCAACTGGGTCCTACCAGGTGAATTGGGACATCCCCAAGTCAATTGGGTCATCCACAAGGTAAACCAGAACCTCACCAAGGTAAGTTGGACAGCCCTAGTTAATTTGGTCCTACCCAGGACAATTTGGGACCTCATTAAGTAAACTGACTCCTTCCTAGATTAATTGGGACCTCCCAAAGTTAACTGGGTCCTATCCAGATCAATTGGAACCTCCCTAAGTCAATTGATTCTTTCCCAGATCAAT
>NC_090736.1:33585232-33597732 GCF_036898095.1 Palaemon carinicauda
GGCTTGATATTTAAATAGATAAACTCAAACAAGTTGGTAATAAAGTTAATATGTATATATATATATATATATATATATATATATATATATATATATATATATATATATATATATATATATATATATATATATATATATATATATATATATAACGGGTGAAAGGGTTTGCGTATCGTCATGATCAGCAAGGCTGTCCTAGTCAGGACCATTTATGCTAAGTTGGTTTGCTGTGAGCGATCAGACGAAATTCTCCAACCATCATCAATCTACAGATGGCTAACGTGATGATGCAAACTGGCCAAACCCTGACATGAACTGATATGTGTGAGGCTTTAGACCTGCAGTGGACTGAAATCAGCTGTTTTTTTATTATACACACACACACACACACACACACATATATATATATATATATATATATATATATATATATATATATATATATATATATATGTGTGTGTGTGTGTGTGTGTGTATAAATATATATATATATATATATATATATATATATATATATATATATATATATATATATATATATATATATATATATATATATATATATATATATATACTGTATATATACATGTATACTGTATGTATACATATATAAATATATATGTGTGTGTCGGGTTGTATATAGCTAGATATTTGTTGTTATAAAACGGAGTAAATGTCTCGTTCTTTAGCAAAATCATTGAAAAAAAGGTCGATGTGCAATACTAGTATATAATTTGCTATTAAAAGAATGACATTTTATCAAAACAATATGGAATAAAAGATTAATATGACTGAAAATTTTACGATGATTGCTGTCATCCACATACGTTTGATATCGTCATATCTTTTATTTAAAAGACATTTTCGGCCAGGGTGAATTTTCAGATTCCCCATGTCTGTGAAGATGAAGGATTCTAGATAGAGGCAGCTGTTATACCATTCACTGATCAATTTGCTACTTCAAATGGTCTGAGAAGGTAATTAAACTGTTTTAAAAAATTTCATAATTATCATTGCTGATTATTATTATTATTATTATTATTATTATTATTATTATTATTATTATTATTATTATTATTAACATTTTCAAAGATTTCTCTAGAGAAAAAACACCTCAGATAACCTTGAGAGTTAATAAAAAGAAGAAAAATAAAAAGAGACCTAAAAATGCAATCTGCGTTCAAGGGGGAATGCAAAGTGAAAACTTCTGCAAACTTCTCCTGATAAGAAATCACGGAAATTTCCCTCAATTTACCTGCAATCGATCGTTATTCCGAGAGAGAGAGAGAGAGAGAGAGAGAGAGAGAGAGAGAGAGAGAGAGAGAGAGAGAGAGAGAGAGAGAGAGAGAGAGAGAGAGTTGAAATTCAGGTGTCATGTCCCAACACAACTTTTGCTCAAGACTTGAGTGTAGACCTCCATGAGGATTTGTGTTCAATCTTCCATGTCTGAAAATTTCGAAAGGAACTATGTTTTTATATCGATCAATCTTCCTTGAACGAAAACTTCGAAAGACACAAAAGATTTTTATGTTAATCAATCTTCTGTGTCCGAACATCTCAAGATATACCAAGGTTTTTATGTTAATCAATCGTCTGCGTCCCAAAATTTCGAAAAAAGTCACAAAATTTTTTCTGTTAATCAATCTTCCGTGTCCAAACATTCCGAAAGACACCGATTTTTTTTTTATGGTAATCAATCTCCCGTGTCCGAACATTTCGTAAGGTCCAAAGTTTTTTATATCAATGAATTTCGAAAAAAACCCACAAATTTTCTGGTTATTCAATCTTTCGTATCCGAAAATTTCGAAAGTCACAGTTTTTTTTTTGTTAATCAATCTTCCGTGTCCGAAAATTTCGAAGACACCAAATATTTGTTATTCAATCTTCCATATCCGAAAATTTCGAAAACAAAAACACCAAGATTTTTATATCAATCAATCTTCCGTGTCCGAATATTTCGAAATAGACACCAAAATTATTTCTATTCAATCCTCATTGCTAGAAATTTTTGAAAAAGACACCAAGTCCTCTGAACTTAATGAACTGAGTTTGCCTACGATTTCACCGATATTCAAAGCATTCATAATAGAAATATCAAAAATGGAAATTCAATAATAATTTGGTGTGAAAACCAGCGGGATTTACAGGAGGATTTATTTTGGGTTAAAATTGTAGTTTCCTGATGATTCACTTAAAGATTGGTCATTAATTTGTAAAACTGAATAACAAATTTTTAACATATAATACAATTAAATTGGAATTTCAACTGCTCCTAATAGTCATTCAACAGGAATATAATAACAACAACAACAACAACAACAACAACAACAACAACAGCAACAACAACAATAATAATAATAATAATAATAATAATACTTTTTATAAGATCTAGACGGAGCTCTTTATGTCTAAAGTAACAACATAATTAAGGGTCTCTTAAACAGGTCAACAAATTGCAGGGGGAACCTTATGTCTTACATAATTACTCTCAAATTACATGGGAATAGCGAAGCATTTGTCAATTGAGGTCGTCGATTTGTTTGTTTTTATATTATTGATGCAATGTTTAATTACTCTATTATGGTTGTGGTGGCCTTATTGGTAACGTCTCTGACTGGTGATCGCCAGACGGGGGTTCAAGTCCTGCTCAAACTCGTTAGTTCCTTTGGTCGATGCAACCTCACCATCTTTGTGAGCTAAGGATTGAGGGTTTGGGGTCTATCTGCTGATTCCTCTGCAGCAATTCCCTAGCCTTCCTTGGTCCTACCTTGGGCACTTATCATATGAATATATGGTCAGTCTGTAGGACATTGTCCTGCTTGATAGGGGAATGTCACTGTCCCTTGCCTCTGCCATTCATAAGCGGCTTTTAAACCTTTAAAACCTTTAAGGTACAATTTGGAAAACACTCAATTGTATCTGAAATCGAGTAAGTTTGCCAAAATTTTAATAGATTTCAAAGACATCTTAAATGATGGCCATCTTTCATGAAATATGCGCAGGGTACTAAGGCGTAATTATATATTCAAAATATATCACTGTCTTCCATTAGTTGCAATTATGATTACATTGAATCACATCTGCTGGAGACATATTTACGAACGTCCGTTATGACGGAAAATAAACCCGAAATAACTTTAATGTCGCAGGATAAATCAGTGACTGGGGAGTAAGATGCCTTAATCACCCTGCAATTACCTTAACTTCCCCTCTCAATTAGAACCGTTTCTCTTTGTACGTTGTAGCAACTAAGGAAAAAAGAAAGAGCCATATTCTGCTTACTTGACTCTACTAATAACATACTTCAAGGTATTTAATGGATATAACATGATGGATGATAAATATGTTCGCGTAAAAGTGCAACAACGTAAATTTGCGAAGTAAGCAAATGGAGGCAAAAGCTAAAGAGAAAGATGTTTGATGTACCAGCTATTTAATATATAATACAGGTTGTCCATAAAATCTCTTTATAATCTAGAAAAATATATGACCAAAAAGAATGAAGAGAGAAATATGTGGAAATTATCACAAAACGAGCAAATATTGGACGTGTTTTTGTTTGATTTTGTATACCTCTATAATATAGAGGCATACGACTAATGATGTTCATATAGAGTGTATATGAACACCACTAGTTACACGAAAAACATTAAGACGGTAATTTGTCTCTTGTTAGCTGTAGAATAGCCTCATCAATGGTAGAAATGGCATCAGTGACATTTTATATAACTCACAAGAAAGAGGTCCAGCGGAGTGATATCTGGAAAACGAGTTGCCCACATAATTGACCATCTCTGCCAATCCACCGGGTCTGGAAAGGCATGATTTAGAAATCACCGAACCTGTAGTCCCAAATGCAATGGTGCGCCATCTTGGGGGAAAATGATGGTTGGTTGAAGGACATTGTAGTTGGGGAGCCACATGTATTATTATTATTATTATTATTATTATTATTATTATTATTATTTGCTAAGCTACAACCCTAGTTGGAAAAGCAGGATGCTATAAGCCCAAAGGCTACAACAGGGAAAACCGCCCAGTGAGGAAAGGAAATAAGGAAAAACTAGAAGAGAAGTTTAAGAACAATAATAACATTTAAAAATAAATTATTCATATATAAACTATAAAAACTTCAAAATACCAAGAGGAAGAGAAACAAGATATAGTATAGTATTCAGACAAAAGACCGAGGTAAACATCTGCAGTAACTGATGTCTCTTTGAATAGAAAGGCACCAATGATTCGATTAAACATGGATTCCACACCTCACATTCACCTTTGAACTATCTCGGTGAAGTTCCCTAGTTATATATGATTCTCATCTCCATATTCTCACATTATGTGTGTTAAGATTCCGTGAAACATGAAAGGTTTCTTCATTACAGAGAAAAAAAAAAAGATCATCAACTGCAAATTCTTCTCGTCTTGGTTTATTTCACTCGGACTTCAGTATACTACAGCTACAGTATAGGGGGATAGGATAGGTGAGGGAGGGGAGGGAGGAGTTAGGATTGTAAGGATTGAAGGGAATAGTGTTGGAGTGAAGTACAGTGGGAGGTGAAAAGATTGGGGCAGACCCAATAGCTCTTTCTTGTTGGGTTTTGCTGTGACATCATACCTTGTGGATTCCAGGTGAGTTCTCTTGCCAGCCTCCGCGGGACTTGTGTATTCATGTTTGCTCCTTTTCTGGGCTTGGTTATTTATTTATGTGTTTCTTCCTTTGTTTTATTGGTTTATTTCAATAGTCCGGATGTGGCTCATCCTGAGATATGTAAGGCGCTATCTTTGTCCACGAGGAATGCTTGTTTTGTTTGTCTGTGTATTGTTGAAACAAGTATAGCTGTAAGCGTCTGGAAGACTTAGCAGGGAGATCTACAGCTTATCTTATGCAATTGATGGTTTTTCAGACGTTCTTGGTCCTTCACTACTCCTTTATCCAACGTTGTCCCTGTCTCCATGAATTTCATGGGCCATGCACGAATTGATGGACGTCACATGATGGTGGATCTCTTCCAGGCTTAGTTCTGCAGTTTCACTGAGTCTGTATATCGAATTTTGTTTCAATAAACCACGAGATACTTGGTTCTTTTCCCAGGGAGTAGCCATTTTTATGGGTTCTTTTAACAGCAGGCTACCTCTTTCATTAACAGGCTATTTGAAATACACAAAAGTAATGTGAGAGAAAACACTAATAATTGCTTAGTACACGGAACATCCCTGATTAAGATAATATCTATGGAATTTGTAATACAGTCTTTGAATCGTAAAGAGACTTTACGGACTATGGACATCTTGCATACTTATATATATATATATATATATATATATATATATATATATATATATATATATATATATATATATATATGTATATATATTATATACATATACATATATATATATATATATATATATATATATATATATATATATATTATATATTATATATATATATATATATATATATATATATATATATATATAGGAGTATGCATATATACTGCATATATTCAGATCAACATGGAAAATTTCAAGTAAATTATCAGAATAATTGTGGTAAAAAAATTACGTTTTTTCTTTTCGTTTTAAAGAAGGAAAATCCATGTTTGAAGAAAGATAAAATCTCTTTATAAAATAAAATTACTATATGACGTCGGAAGCTTAAAACGTTTTACTTGGTACTTAGTCTGTGCAATAAATGTTCATTTTCTGAATACAATGGTGACTCTTTTAACGTTCTCTGAAACGTTTAAGGCGTTCTCATTTATAATAATAGTATTCATAACAGTCATACCTTAGTTAGAGGAATGCAAATTTGCATAGCACAGTTATAACCATTCCAAGTTAACGCGTCGCATTTAAATCTCCCTACAGTAATATTCACTTTTGAAACTCATACCTCACAATATTACTTAGTATGAAAATGAAATAATTGATATGATACTTGCAGTGCAAACCTCAAAATCACTGAGAGTTCATTTGAATACTAGTGTAAGCAACCGGCTAAATAATTATAGTTTTTATATGACATATCTGTTTTAACGTTATTAGTGTTTTTAGAATGATTTATTGTTAATTTTTTCTCATCATTTATTTATTTCCTTATTTCCTTTCCTCACTAGGCTATTTTCCAATATTGGAGCCCTTGGGCTTATAGCATCGTGCTTTTCCAACTACGGTTGTAGGTATAATAATAATAATAATAATAATAATAATAATAATAATAATAATAATAATAATAATAATAATAATAATAATAATAGATATGCTGATGCACGTACATGCAACTCACTTTCACCAAGGCACCTGACTACTCCCTCTCTCCCCTATCGGATGGAGTAGAGAGCAGAGCGTGGACCGTGGCCAGAAATAACTAAATTCTTTTGTATATTTATCTATCTATCGAGATATATATATATATATATATATATATATATATATATATATATATATATATATATATATATATATATATATATATATATATATATCGAAAACTGACATCTAAACATAAACCATGCTTATCATGAGCTTGAAAGAGTTATTTCAAGAAAAGCTTTTTAAGCCTTTTTAATTGTTCTGCCCTTGGCAGATACTTACCTTTCACTAACGATATTTTCGTGTTTGTGGTCTCTTGGTCACATCCGTCAATCAATGATCTTTCAGCTTAGAAGATTATGATTTCTTAAAGGGAAAGTCAATTTAATCTCTCTCTCTCTCTCTCTCTCTCTCTCTCTCTCTCTCTCTCTCTCTCTCTCCTCTCTCTCTCTCCTCTCTCTCTCTCTCTCTCTGTATGATATATATATATATATATATATATATATATATATATATATATATTATATATATATATATATATATATAATATATATATATATATATATATATATAAATATACTGTATATGTTATGTAGACTTTCCTTGGAGATTCTTTCCATCTATTGAATGCAATGTTTTCTCCTCCTCCCACCAGTATTTTTCCAAAGGTGGGAATTTTCTTTCGTGTATATGAGTTTTACATTATTCTTTTAAAAACATATTTGTTGAAGTCCTCGACAGCAGGGTGATACTTTGTTCTTTCTTGAAATTTAGGTTTTACACAATCTTCTTGTGTGATCATTCAACATGCGATAGTTACGTCAGTAAAAGGGCCGCTGTTCATCTTTATTGTGAAATACTTGTACAAACTGTATACTGTTTCTACGAGTTGCTTAAGTTTCCAATCGTTCAAATTTGATAACTTATGCAGTCTTAAGCACTCTATTTTATACTCCCAAGTTCAACCGTTCTGAGGATTAAATATGGCTCACTGATCTTTGACTGGTAAATTTGCCCTTATGACCTTAAAGATTTCAAGCTCACCATCTTGCCAGTCTTATTACAACCATATGATAAAGCTGGCAAATAGCCTGGGATTACAATTTCGAAAAAAAAAAATGTTGGTTCCAATTATCATTATAGAAATGAAACCTTACCTCATGAAATATATATGTTTGACAAGAATAACAGGAGAGAGAGAGAGAGAGGAGAGAGAGAGAGAGAGAGAGAGAGAGAGAGAGAGAGAGAGAGAGAGAGAGAGGAGAGCATGAAATATATATGTTCGACAAGAATAACAGGAGAGAGAGAGAGAGAGAGAGAGAGAGGAGAGAGAGAGAGAGAGAGGAGAGAGAGAGAGAGAGAGAGAGAGAGATTGTATTTAACTTCTGGTTATTCGTTGCCACCTCTGGTTAATCCTGTGAGATTAGTCAAAAAGGAACATCTGTCTTAAAGCGGCTACCGGTTTATCAGTTTCAGTCGGTTTGGATTTGGATGGATCGTGTCTAAGTACTGTGTTATTTTTCCTTAAGTTGGTCGAATTATTTTGACACGAGTACGCTATACAGTGGGTCAGAAATCGTCTCAGCGGCCACGACAGATTGGTTTTACTATAATTACCCATGGTTTGTCTTTTTACCCATGATAACTTTTAATTTTTTTCAATATTCTTTATCAGGTCAGTAAACTCTTTCGATGGCTTCACTAATTCCTTCTTTGCTCTGCTAATTATACCTGTCCACGAATTGTCCCCCATTAATACAGAAGACCCAAGATTTGTGCATTAGGGAAACTTAAGAGCAATGAAACCGGCGAAACAGTCTAGACCTCTTTTCTATTTTGCATCATCCAGGTGTTCAATTACCAATTTCCCCTATACTTTCTGTAACATCATTTCCTTCACTTTCGCATTCATCGGGCAAACAAAATATCATCGCAGATAGCCTTAGTTCACGTTGTAGCGATTTGTTATTATCAAGAAAATAAAAGGTTTCAGCCGTTACGTTATCTATTTTGCAATTGGGATCTGTCTTATATTTTGACCTTATAAGGTAACAGCCCTCCTCTAATAGATGAGATTTAACACTATGTTTAACTGTACCTAACACTGGGTGCTGACAGCAGACTTCCATTTACCACAAAAAGGTAGGAAATTTTCAAGCCTATATTGATTCGTTCTAAAAGTCAATGAAAGTTCTTTATTAAATATAATTTCTACCATTTTTAACAATTTTTTCAAAGATTCACAGGAAACTGCCAATCCTATTTGGAATGAGTAAAGACAATTATTTTCAATTAATTTCAATGATTTTACTGGGTGTCGTGCATTTGATGATTTTCATCCTGATTTTGTAAGCATTAATTTCTGGACATCTTTGTATGGTGCTGAACTCCAGAGATAAATTGACTTATTTCCTTCCAATGCTTATCTAAAAATAATCCTTTGCTACAAAAATATTTAAGCGATTTCATAATTGTTTCTAATATCATTGTACAGCTAATTTTACATTCATGCGCTGAAAGCCACTGACATTTATATGTTTCTCCAAGTTTATATGATGTTTTGAGATCACTTTTACTTTAAAAGCTCCCTTAGCGAAGAGCAGTGGACAAAATCACCGTCACTTTGCTGAAAGCCATTATCAAAGAAATTGTTTCTTATTAATATCTAAATGTGGACCATCAGCAAAGACACAAATAACACGATCAGTTATGCTGGATTTTTCAATCATCGAATTATGCACACTTATACCTAAAGATTTCCATACACTAACGTTGGTAGGACCTAGGTCGTTAAATATAAACATTACAGGAAAACTTGCTAATTCTATCTCATTAATAGCATAATTTCAGAGAATAAAGAGTACCTGAATTTTTGTCAAAACTTTTTAAGGTAATGCTGCATTTACCAAATGATAGATAGAAACACGCTTAAGATTATTTCTGATTTGTGGTTCGACATCCAACATATTAACACAACTATTTAACGTAGAAATGGATGGAAAGAGTGGAATACTGAATACCAGCTTCCTTGCAAGCAAACTGTGAAATAGTAAATACCGAAAAACAAGGGCTGGTAAATCAGACCATGGTACGGTGTGACGTCATCAATAACCACCTGGCTAGCCTGCCCAGTAGAGGACGCAGTTTGAGTCTCTGTGGGTAGACCTGGGTATCTGATAAAGCAAAGCGTGGTCGCTTTTTTTGACAGATGTCCTTCCCATTTTACTAATCTCACAGGATTAACTAGAGGTCAAATCTCTCTCTCTCTCTCTCTCTCTCTCTCTCTCTCTCTCTCTCTCTCTCTCTCTCTCTCTCTCTCTCTCTCTCTAACACGGGAATTTCAAACCACAATGTCGTAGAATTGAGAGTCCATTCCAAAACAAGTGATCGCAGAATTAATAAAAGCACAAAACTTTGGGAAGGATAGGGAAAATATAATTTTTACAGTAAGAATATAAAATGGCCAGAAATAAATGAAGAACTGAATTAAGAATGGAAAAATGTATTTTTAAGTGATAATATACAGGCAAATACGCATATACTTTACAAAATACTGAAAAAAAAAATGTTGAAAAATATGTACCGAATAAAAGTAATAAACAAAAGACGTGCATACCAAGAGACAGAAGGATCTTATTTCAGAACATTAGAAAGTGCAAGAAAAATCTTGCTAAAGAGAAAAATGTGTGGAAAATTATGGAAATAAAATGTAAGATGGAGAATGCAGAACAAAAGATTATACAGTCGAAAGAAAATAAAAAAAAAGAACTTAGAAGAAAGGACACTTCAAAATATAAAAAGAAACCCCAAAGTACTTTACTCCTATGCAAAAAAGATGAATAAAGGGAGATTAGAAATAGGCCCTCTAAGAGTTGAAGGACGGCTAACGAATGGAAAAAAGGAAACATGCAACATATTACCAGAAAAATATAAGAGTGAGTTCACGCCAAGAATTGCGAATGAGAATAATGAAACAGAAATGAGAGAAGAAAATGTTGAATATCTAACGGATATAGATATTAATGAAACAGATATTGTCAAGGCTATGAACGAAATTAAAAATGGATCGGCAGCCGGACCAGATGAAGTTCCAGCGATTTTGTTAAAAAAAAAACTGCACACATTATCGCCAAGCCCCTTGCAATACTGCTAAGGCAAAGTATAGATATGAGTGAGATATATGTTAATTTTAAACATAAATTAACTTATATAACCCCTATCTTCAAAAGTGGATCAAGACTAGAGGCAAGCAATTATAGACCTGTTAGTCTAACATCACATATTATGAAACTGTATGAGAGGGTAATAAAAAAGTAAATAATGAACCATTTGGATAAAATCAGTTTTCTTTAACAAAATTACTAAATGCAGAAATGCTATTACATTAATTTAACTTATATGGTAAATGCAGTTGCATTTTTTCACCTTTCTGTGAGTTCTGATACGATCAAATTATGACTGGACCTTTGATAGTAACCAATTTTTTTTTTTCTTTTTTCATAAGACTTAACTATTTATCTACATTAGACCGAATACAAGAAATTGTAAAAAACTAAAAGCGTAAAGTTCATAGCGACAATGAAAATAATAATAGAATAAAACCCACACAAACAATTAATTTCCTTACCATGACATTATCGGAAAGGATGAAAAGTCTGTTGATTCTGGCTTAATTTGAGTGAGCTATTTGATGTTTATTAAGGATTTTTTTTTATCTTTCCACATTGTTCAAAATTTTACACCAAATTTGATAATCATGTCTGCAAAGTTAGAACAAGTGTAATATCTTTAAAATGAATAATTATTCCTCGCAAGAGTGCTCCTATGTGAGTATATATATATATATATATATATATATATATATATATATATATATATATATATATATATATATATATATATATATATATATATATATATCATATATAACGATTCTACATGTTCAAATTTATCAACAATATTGGAAGGAAATGTTAATATACAAATAGAGGAATTAACTACTATTGTTGTTGTTGTTGTTGTTGTTGTTGTTGTTGTTGTTACTTGCTAAGCTACAATTCTAGTTGGAAAAGCCAGATGCTATAAGCTCAGGGGCCCCAACAGGGCAAATAGCCCAGTGAGGAAAGGAAACGAGGAAAAATAAAATATTCTAAGAAAAGTAACAACATTAAAATAAATATTTCCTATATAAGATATAAAAGTTTAACGAAGCAAGAAGAAGGCAAATAAGATAGAGTAGCATGCCCGAGTGTCCCCTCAAGAAAGAGAATTCTAACCCACGACAGTGAAATACCATGGTACAGAGTCAATTTCACTACCCAAGACTAAAAAACAATGGTTTGATTTTTGGAATGTCCTTCTCCTAGAAGAGCTGCTTACCCTAGCTGAAGAGTCTATTCTATCCTTACTAAGAAGAAAATGGACACTGAAGAATTACAGTGCAGATGTTAACCACTCGAGAGAAGAAGAATTGTTTGGTAATATCTGTATTGTCAGGTGTATGAGGACAGAGGAGAATCTGTAAATAATAGGCCAAACTATTCGGTGTATGAGTAGGCAAAGGGAAAGTGAACCGTAGCCATAGAGAAGGATCCAGTCAAAGGACCCCATAACTCTCTAGCGGTAGTATCCTAACGGCTGGTGCCCAGGCATAGATGATACGGAAAAAATATGATATAAAAAGAAAATGACCTTGAGGTAAAGAACATATATTTTTCTCATCATAAATGGCATATATTTCTACCTGTAAAACATTGTATTTTTTCTACTTTATCTCACTAAAGAGAGAGAGAGAGAGAGAGAGAGAGAGAGAGAGAGAGAGAGAGAGGAGAGAGAGAGAGAGAGAGAGAGAACTTTAATAGCGAAGATATTTTTAAGATATGTAAAAAATATGATTAAATTCGTTGCCATTTAGTGTTGAGCCAGCATTAAGTTTTTATATATTTTCATTCCATTTGGGAAGAACCCACACTGAGGAATCCAACTTTACCTTAAAGTCTAAAGCAATTAAAACTCCATCAGAAAGGAATTCAGAAGCCGTTAGGATGAAAACAAAAGCCATGAAGAGGGAGAATCCCGGTTGCATAAAGAGGACATCTCAATTTCCATTTCCATTCCTTCAATTGGTCATATATTTTTTAGCACAGTCTGATGCTAGTATTTATAAGGATGTAAATGGGTAG
>NC_090736.1:33600232-33607732 GCF_036898095.1 Palaemon carinicauda
AAAATACAAGATTAATATTCAGAATGTTTAAAAGTTTGCTGATAGTTTGAATAAGATCTTTAGTATTGGAAATAACAAAAGACCTCCGGTGATGGAAAATACACAAAAGTTATTAAAATTTCCAAACTTTTGAATATACTTTTCAACATTCTTTGATCAGAGTAATATCAACATCAAACTGCACAACTATTCCTGTATATTTCATTAATATTTTGAAAAATCAAATAGATATTACTGGAAATACCAGATGTGATAAAGCAGACCTGTAGATTTTTTCCTATTCATGAAATTAGGGCAACACAATCGTAAAACACAAATCTGTCTATCTATCCATATATATATATATATATATATATATATATATATATATATATATATATATATATATATATATATATATATACATATATATATATATATATATATATATATATATATATATATATATATATATATATATATATATATATATATATATATATATATATATATATATATAATATATATATATATATTTGGGCTCAGGCCATGTCGTCCTGATGGAAGTTCCTATTAGGTAGCTTTTAGGGTATATTTGACTACAGTGATATTCCCAGAGAATTTTACCTTAAGATATCCAGGATTCTAACTCCTGGAGCGATTATCCCTAAATAATCTCACAGGGATATCGCATAATATCAGAGGACGTATTCTTGACACGTCACATAGTTATCTTCACTCTGAACAGTACTAACGCTTCGAGGGGTTACAGTGACAAGAATCTGAAACGAGAATGAAAAGAGAGCCGCTCATAAGGCATCTCTCCTATTCCCTTTCCAGTGTGTATCTGATGAAGGTGGTTGCGCCCTCTTTATTCCTTTTTCGTGTAGCTCTACTACTCGGTGTTTTCCCTTGTGTTTTCTCATTATTTTGGATATAATTCAACATTTTGATGACTTCTCCGGTCTCTTCTGCTTCTGGAAAGTTGAGTATTATCTTTATTATGTATAACTGTAAGCTCTTGTTGTTTTGAATTAAATCAAAAGTGATATTAACGTAAACAAGAGCTGTTGCCTACCGTAGGCATCCTGGATGCTATCGCTCGCTCTCATGGGTCATTTAGTTAGCTAGAGCAACATTCCCGGTTTGTGTTGCTTTAATAATTTAGCCATTTAGCTCCGCTAGGAATGCTTATATTATACCGACAGTTTTTTGCTCGGTGAGTTCGACACAGGTCGAGGTACCAATCTTGCCCTTCGTGAGGCTTCGTAGCTTAGACGTATGGCACTGTACTTTAAAGCATGATATAAGTTTTTTCCGAATGTTATTTTATTGAAGCTATAGGCAAATATTTTTACCTGTAAGATATTGTTGAATATTCTTTCCAATATTGTATACGACAGAGTTTTGGTTTGGATATGTTTGTCCTGACCTGATTACCAGAGTGACTGTTTTTTGGGGTTAGGGCAGAACATCAGAGTTTCTAGTCTGTGGTCTACTGTTTCCTAGCATAGAGAATGAGTCTCCTTTGCTAGGTTAGGGGCGGACACAGGAAGCTTTGCTTCCCTGGTCCATGTTGGAAGGATTCTGTAAGAGATGATACCTTCCTCTAGTGGCCTAGCAGACTGTCCTGTGTGTTTTTCTCGGGCTGGAGAATGAGTTTTCTCTGTTGCCCGATGAAATAATTTCACCTAACTTCGTTCTGGTTGGGAAGAGGATAGCAAGTATTGCCAGTCTTCCTTCCTGGAAGACAACTCTTGGTTAGGATGAGCTTCCCTAACAGATGAGAGTGTCTTCTACTAGAACGAAGTATATAGGACCCTTATCCCTTCCCCACCTCTCTTTCTTTTATTATCTTTTGGCCGTAGTCCAACATCCGTACCTAGTATAGGCTAGGATGGAGAACAGGCTCAGTTCTCTGCCGGCTGGCATTACGTGTTCTTTGCAGAGTGACCCCCAGACCTCCCTTGGTCTCCCTTCCATGTCTACAGGTAGAGCCCGGCAGGCTATGGGTTCTTTGGAAGCCTGAATGCTACATTCTCCCCTTCCATTAGTTCACTCTTTCTGGATGGAAGGTCGTATAGCAATGCGCCTTATAACCTTACCTCCATACTGTTTCTCTGACTATTGTGTTGCACCCCTAACCCGGCTGCCGGCTTAACAGCCGAAAGCCGGGCAGGTGGAGGTTCTCAGGTTCTTTGCTACGGTCGGCTAGCATGGGTATTATTACCTTTGCCTGCCGGAAGTGGAAATACAGCCCGAATCTGCTAGCCACTGCGATTAGCGGCCGGCAGCCGGGTATTAGTGTTTTCAGTCGTCGGCTGGCAATGATTGCCGGCCGGCACACAGTTGCGAATCAGTGGGCTGCCACCATTTAGTTAAAGATAGTATAACTTTGAACTATACAGGGGTAGATGCCGGCCGGCACTTGCAGGCGCATGCCGGCACTTACCAGCGCGTGCTAGCTGGCACAACAGCATGCTATGTACAGTAGTTGCTATATTCGTAGTGTAGTACACACTGCATTAGCAGAAACTGCTGTACAGAGCTTGTGATAACACTAAAGTTCTTCATCATACTTAATGTTATCTTGTAGAGCCTTTTTTTGAGACCGTACAATATATAGAAAGTAAGTTCTTTTTGTATTCTTTCTATCCCGTATATTAAAACTATATCTCAAGGTGTGAACTACACCTTAAATTTCCGTTTAGGAAATTACATAAGGTATTCTAGAATAGAATTAACATTAGTTTTAATATTTCGGGAGGGTTTCAGCAATTGACTGGACAGGAAATACAAGTATGTGTCTTTCCTTCTTTCTTTTATAGCTTTTCTCTATAAGGTAAATGTCTCAATATAAGTGAAAGCCTTCACTTGATACTCATAGGTTTTTCTTTTCTTTACTGGAGGACCATCCGAAGTGACAGTACTGTCAGGTGAACCTTTGTCAAGGAATAATGCATACGAGAAAAAGTGTGACTTCTTCTCTCTGCAGATTGGTTCTTGTAGATTATTCCCTTTAGGTCTAGAAAGCCATAATCCTCTTGGCATTGATTCCCTCTCTCTTAATGGTTCTTAATCCAGATGGCTGTCACACCCAAGCAGAGGCACTTCTGTTCCACTATTTTATCTTGCAGATTATTCCCTTTAGATCCGGAAAGCTGGAATTCACGTAGGATTGATTGCCTGTCTTTTAATGGCTCTTTATCCAGATGGCTGCCACACCCAAACATAGGCACATCTGTGCCACTATTCCAGTACAAAGGTTTCTTCTTCAAGGGACACAGCATACTAGAAGAGGTCAGACCTGTTTTTTTCTGCATTTGTTCACCTGACAAAGAAACAGTACAGGTGAATCTTTGTCAAGAAATAATGCATACCAGAACAAGTGTGACTTCTTCCTTCTTCTGAAATCATTTTGCAGATTATTCCATTTAGATCTGGAAAGCCGGAATCCTCTTGGCATTGAGTGCCTGTCTTATAATAGCTCTTAATCCAAGTGGCTGACACACCCAATGAAAGGCACATCTGTTCCAATATTCCAGTACAACGGGTTCTTTTCCTAGGGACACAGCATACTAGAAGACATCAGACTTGGGACACAGCATACTAGAAGACATCAGACTTGGGACACAGCATAGAAGACATCAGACTTGTTTCTTCTGCATTTGTTCACCTGACAAAGAAACAGTACAAGTGAATCTTTGTCAAGGAATAAATCATACTAGAACCGGTGTGACTTCTTCCCTCTTCTGAATCCATCTTGCAGATTATTCCCTTTAGATCTGGAAAGCTGGAATTCACTTAGCATTGATTGCCTGTCTTTTAATGGCTCTTAATGCAGATGGCTGCCACACCCAAACATAGGCACTTCTGTACCACTATTCCAGTACAAAGGATTCTTCTCCAAGGGACACATCATACTAGAGGAGATCAGACATGTTTTTCTCTGCATTTGTTTACCTGACAAAGAAACAGTACAGGTGAATCTTTGTCAAGGAATAATGCATACTAGAACAAGTGTGACTTCTTCCCTCTGCTGATTGCTTCTTGTAGATTATTCCCTTTAGGTCTGGAAAGCCGTAATCTTCTTGGCATTGATTCCCTGTCTCTTAATGGGTCTTAATCCAGATGGCTGCCACACCCAATCAGAGGCACTTCTGTTCCACTATTTTATCTTGCAGATTATTCTCTTTAGATCTGGAAAGCTGGAATTCACTTAGCATTGATTGCCTGTCTTTTAATGGCTCTTAATCCAGATGGCTGCCACACCCAAACATAGGCACTTCTGTACCACTATTCTAGTACAAAGGTTTCTTCTCCAAAGGACACAGCATACTAGAACACCTCAGACTTGGGACACGGCATAATAGACGACATCAGACTTGGGACAGAGCATAGAAGACACCAGACATGTTTTTCTGCATTTGTTCACCTGACAAAGAAACAGTACAAGTGAATCTTTGTCAAGGAATTATGCATACTAGAACAAGTGTGACTTCTTCCCTCTTCTGAATCCATCTTGCTGATTATTCCCTTTAGATCTGGAAAGCTGGAATTCACTTAGCATTGATTGCCTGTCTTTTAATGGCTCTTAATCCAGATGGCTGCCACACCCAAACATAGGCACTTCTGTACCACTATTCCAGTACAAAGGTTTATTCTCCAAGGGACACAGCATACTAGAAGAGGTCAGACCTGTTTTTTTCTGCATTTGTTCACCTGACAAAGAAACAGTACAGGTGAATCTTTGTCAAGGAATAATGCATACCAGAACAAGTGTGACTTCTTCCTTTTTCTGAATCTATTTTGCAGATTATTCTATTTAGATCTGGAAAGCAGGAATCCTCTTGGCATTGAGTGCCTGTCTTATAATGGCTCTTAATCCAAGGGGTTGACAAACCCAAGAAAAGGCACATCTGTTCCACTATTCCAGTACAAAGGGTTCTTCTCCAAGGGACACAGCATACTAGAAGAGGTCAGATCTGTTTTTTTCTGCATTTGTTCACCTGACAAAGAAACAGTACAAGTGAATCTTTGTCAAGGAATAATGCATACTAGAACAAGTGTGACTTCTTCCCTCTTCTGAATCCATCTTGCTGATTATTCCCTTTAGATCTGGAAAGCTGGAATTCACTTAGCATTGATTGCCTGTCTTTTAATGGCTCTTAATCCAGATGACTGCCACACCCAAACATAGGCACTTCTGTACCACTATTCCAGTACAAAGGTTTCTTCTCCATGGGACAAAGCATACTAGAAGAGTTCAGACCTGTTTTTTCTGCATTTGTTCACCTGACAAAGAAACAGAATAGGTAAATCTTTGTCAAGGATTAATGCATACTAAAACAAGTGTGACTTCTTCCCTCTGCTGATTGCTTCTTGTAGATTATTCCCTTTAGGTCTGGTAATCCGTAATCCTCCTGGCATTGATTCCCTGTCTCTTAATGGGTCTTAATCCAGATGGTTGCCACACCCAAACAAATCCACTTCTGTTCCACTATTCCAATACAAAGGGTTCTTCTCCAAGGGACATAGCATACTAGAAGAGGTCAGACTTGTTTTTTCTGCATTTGTTCACCTGACAAAGAAACAGTACAGGTGAATCTTTGTCAAGGAATAATGCATACTAGAACAAGTGTGACTTTTTCCCTCTGCTGATTGCTTCTTGTAGATTATTCCCTTTAGGTCTGGAAAGCCATAATCCTCTTAGCATTGATTCCCTGTCTCTTAATGGGTTTCAATCCATATGGCTGCCACACCCAAGCAAAGGCACATCTGTTCCACTATTCCAGTACAAAGGGTTCTTCTCCAAGGGACACAGCATACTAGAAGAGGTCAGACTTGTTTTTTCTGCATTTGTTCACCTGACAAAGAAACAGTACAGGTGAATCTTTGTCAAGGAATAATGCATACTAAAACAAGTGTGACTTCTTCCCTCTGCTGAATCCATCTTGCAGATTATTCTCTTTAGTTCTGAAAGGTTGGAAACCACTCGGTATCGATTCTCTGTCTTTCAATGTCTCTCACATAAAAGAGTAAATTGAAACTATCTTCTCCAAATTTCAACCGAAACATTAAAAATATTATCCACTTTTTTTCCTTTTTTCTTTTTTCTTGTATGTTCAGAACACTAAACACTCACTACGACTTTCACTACTCTAAACACTTATTCTTTCGATACACAGGCTGTTCTTATGCTCTCGTATATCGCCCGTATTATATCATCACCCTTATAGATAAAGAATGGTGTAATATCTTTATGCAGAAGGGTGATAACTCCAAACTTAAGAAGTATATCCCTCAATATTGTTTGACAATTATTTGTCAACCAATGATAGGGGCGCACTTGGTTAGGGCCGTAGTATTCTCTCACTGTCTGCCATAGCTGTAGAGGAGACACATTTCGTATAACGGTTTCTCCCACAGGATCGTATACCCCAGGTTCGTGGTCATAGGTTCTATATATGGGCACTAAATATATTTCATCATTCAGTTTTTTATCAAGCCCTTCGAAGTAACGCTTCTTAGTGCCCCAGTCAAAGACCAAACGCATATGCGACACATTTAAACGTTGAAGGGCTGAAATATGTAATTTTGGATTCTTGAGATATTTGCTTTGTAGGAAGACTCTACAGTCTCCTGGTAACGTGTCAGTCTCCTCCCCAATTAGCCCCTGCAAGTAGGATTCCACCTCGGGTGGTTGCTGCTGCCAATCGCGGTTTATTAAATAAAGGTCCTTAAATCCATATGTTTCCAAAAACAAATGTGCTCCTATTAGCCAAAGTTTAGGTATATTAAAGATATTATTCCCCGCTCCCTGATGCTTACGAATAGTGCGAATAGTGGCGTTCCAACACATGTAACCTGGAATTAACCATATTGATCTCATGACAAATGTGCCCATATATAATATTAAATAACTTAATACGGAATTGTCTGAACAATTTATCAGGAAATTAAATATTTCCTTACCTTGCACCAGCTGTAAGCTCTTCTCCTCCTCCTCCTGCCTCTTCCTCTTTCTTCCTCCTCCTCCTCCTCCTCCTCCTCCTTCTCCTCCACCTTCTTCTCCTCCTCCTCCACCTTCTCCTTTTCCTCCTCATCCTCTTCTACCTTCTCCTTCTCCTCCTTCTCTTCTACCTTCTCCTCCTCCTCCTTCTCTTCTACCTTCTCCTCCTCCTCCTTCTCCTTCTCCTTCTCCTCCTCTTCTACCTTCTCCTTCTCCTCCTCCACCTTCTCCTTCTCCTCCTCATCCTCTTCTACCTTCTCCTCCTCCTCCTTCTCTTCTACCTTCTCCTCCTCCTCCTTCTCCTCCTCATCCTCTTCTACCTTCTCCTCCTCCTCCTTCTCTTCTACCTTCTCCTCCTCCTCCTTCTCCTCCACTTTCTTCTCTTCCTCCTCCTTCTCCTTCTCCTTCTCCTCCTCTTCTACCTTCTCCTCCTCCTCCTTCTCCTTCTCCTCCTCTTGTACCTTCTCCTCCTCCTCCTTCTCCTCCTCCCGCTCTTCTACCTTCTCCTC
>NC_090736.1:33612732-33617927 GCF_036898095.1 Palaemon carinicauda
GTCCAGTTAACACCTGACCTCAGCCCAGGTAGCTGGTGAGGGAGTGTCATTGTTCTCTAACCCTCTTTATGTATGTTTGTATGTTTACTTTCCCTATAAAATGTAAAGAAACCTCTCTCAATAAATCAGTCCTCTGAAGAAGTAACACGAAAGTAGTCATGACTTTGATATTTCGTATTTTCATATTCCCTGTGGTTCTTTTGCATAAATGTGTATATGTATACCTAAATACCTTATATATATGTTTATACAAAATATATATCAACAACTGTTGTGGTACCCTGGTGTAAAATCATTCCTATATTTCGACCCACTTTTGTCTCCTTTCTTCGTGTTTTTGAAAATAGAGATATAAGACTTTTTTTTTTTTTTTGTTTTAACTTCGAGCCACACTAAATAATTATATATAAAGTATTTTTTAAAAAGTTCACAACAATGATTTTTGAAGTGCCCTCTTTCCAGGTTAGTGAGCAACTGACTTAACTATAGTCACTTGCAAAACCTCAATATTTCTACACAGGGAGATTTCTCTCGTCCGGTGAATTTGATTTCTCTTTAGGGAGGAAAGAAGCAATTTTTTTTTCTTTTTTATATCCTTTTTTTCTGCATTCGTCATTTTTCCTCGCTTCTCCTCTGACCTATTGCCTCTTAATTTTTTATACTTTTTGCAATCATCTTTCTTCACTCCTCTTCAGATTTAGGATATGGCCTCTTCGTTGTTTATACATTTTGCAATTAATTCTCCTTTTCGATTTGATATTATTGCCTATGGGTACTACCTCAAGAGAGCAGACTGAGGTGGTACGGTCATGTCATGAGAAGAGGAGAGTGATGGAAATGGAGGTACAGGGAACCAGAAGGAGAGGGGGACCAAAGCAAAGGTGGATGGACTGCATCAAGGATGACCTTCGATCAAAGGATTAACCCGGTGATGAGGATTGGGACAGAAGTAGAATGGAGAAAGCTGACCAGAAACATCGACCCCACATAGAAGTGGGAAAAGATGTAGACCAGTGGTTCCCAACCTTTTTCAGCTTGTTACCCAATTTAGCATGCCACATTAAGCATGTTACCCCTTTCACAAAATGTTGTCCAACATTTATATATATATGGCTAAACTAAAACACTAGAGATAATTTCTTTTATTTATTGTATTAGTACATTTTGCATCTCTAATGACTTACCAAAGATGTCAAGAGCATCAGTGAGATGGTTGGAGTTGCATATTTGAAGCTAGTTGAGGATTCTTGGTTTCGTGGTTGAAAGTGCCAGCCTGGCATCGTTTGCAACATTCAAGCGAGTCCTCTTTTTTGTTTTCATCCCCAGCACAGTTGAGAACCCCTTCTCGCACAGATACGTTGTTGAGAATGATACCAACAACTTCAAGGCTCTCTTGGACAGAGTTGGCGAGTCGGCTAGTCGTGAAATCCAAAAGGAATCTGCATTTTGGTTTTGGAATTCGATTTTCAAGCTTCATTGGCACGCATTGTGATCCACTCCCCCTTTGCAGGGAAATCATCATCATGAATGGCCTCATCAGGTACAGAGAAGGGATGAATGATCCACTGAAGACTGGCTGTTTCTTGGTCACTCTCTGGAAAGTAGTGATGCATGCTTGTTTCAAGCCCCTTCAAATGGTCGCTCATCTCTTTGTTGATGGTCTGTAGAAGAGATCCAGTATCATGACTATTCTCCTCAATAAAATGGTCTAGGGTGGGGAACTGGGCGATCACTCCTTTCTCCAAGCGCCGAATCCAGAGTCTCAGTTTCGCCAGAAATGCAGCCACAGTGTGACGGGCATCAATGACAGTCGTGTTTCGGCCCTGGAGTTGCAGATTACCACTGTTCAGCTCTGCAAATATGTCAGCCAAGTAACAAAGTCGAGCAAGCCACTCCTTATCAGTGAACTTGGTAGCAAAAGGATATCCTTTTTGTTCCAGAAATTCCTGAATAGCCTTTCGGAGCTCAATGACACCCTTAAAATACTAAGACTAAGTTAACATTAATCCTAATACCAAATGCTTACTTGATTTTCAGAATTCTTAACATTTTTCTGTCACCCCTCCATTACCCCCGAAAAATTGCTAAATTTACCCCCAGGGGGTAATTTACCCCCAGGTTGGGAACCAATGATGTAGACGAAGAAGAAGGTCACCACAAAACTGATAGGCCTACATGTGTATCTAATGTGTTCATCTCATAAAACAGGTCATAGGTACAATGACTGTGACTGTATTTAACTATAAAACATATTGTTAGCGATTGTATAGGTTTTTAAAGAGAGAGAGAGAGAGAGAGAGGAGAGAGAGAGAGGAGAGGAGAGAGAGAGAGAGAGAGAGAGAGAGAGAGAGAGAGAGAGAGAGTGTTTAATGTCCTTTTTATCAAGACTTAGGATTTTAACTTTTTTCAATAAAACCGTTTTTATTCATAATATTTAAATCTCTATTTATCACAGATTTTTACCTCCTAATTACCCTCCGCCAACGAAGTTGGAGTGGAGGTTATGTTTTCTCCCCTGTTCGTGTGTGTGTTTTTTTTTATTGTGAACAGTTACTTGGCCACAATTTTAATCGTATAGTAATGAAACTTGTAGGGATTAATTTTTATGTAAAAAGCTGGAAATGATTTAAATTTTGGAAGGTCCAAGGTCAAATGTCAAGGTCACGGTTAAGCAAAATATCCAATTCACGTAAAACCAGCCATAAGTTTTGACATCGTGTTTACAGAGACTTCAAACTAGTTTCATATCTGAGAGTATGGGAATTCACGCCAATTAATACATGTCAAGGTCAAAGATTAAGGTTAAGGTCGAGCAAAAGGTCGAGAAGTAGGCTGCTGTGGGGGAGGTCTGCGCTCTACTGAAGTGCCCCCTTAACTTTAGTTTATTTTCATCTATTATATTTGATAAATATTTTATTTTATTCATTTATTTGAGATCAATGTAAATGATTTTTTTTCCGATGTTAATCGGGCCAGTTAATATCCTCTTTTTAATAATAATTTCGTATTTAATTTCAGTATTCAAATCAATCCAGACATAAAAGTGTTTTTTTACTTAAGTAAAACGATTTCGTACAAACACCATGTTATTCTTTATTAAAACTCAAATTATTATTATCATTATTTTTATTATTATTATTACTATTATTATTATTATTATTATTATTATTATTATTATTATTATTATTATTATTGTTGTTGTGTTGTTGTTGTTGTTTGTTGTTGTTATTGGACAGCTTTCTAATACCTTTATTAACATCAAGATGTAAGATGCATAATTGGAAAGTCCTTGAGCCTAAAGATTCCTACTCTCTCTCTCTCTCTCTCTCTTCTCTCTCTCTCTCTCTCTCTCTCTCTCTCTCTCTCTCTCTCTCTCTCTCTCTATATATATATATATATATATATATATATATATATATATATATATATATATATATATATATATATATATATATTCCTCTCTGTTTAGTTGTTATTTTTTCTTATGCAGTGTGGCCAATATATAATTATTTCTTGCTTTTTAAGTCTCCTTCTTCCTTTCTAATATTTTTTTCTTGATTTCTCTGCATTGTTAAGTTCTTAAGACTTTCCTTAGTATTTGCGGCGTTGCCACGTTTACCAATACTACTCAAAAAAAAGAAAAATATTTTTACCTCCGCCAGGAGGGTATGTTTTCGGTTCGGTTTGTTTGTTGTTTGTTTGTTTGTTTGTTTGTTTCTCTGTTTGTCTGTCTGTCTGTGGACAACGTAGAGGCCACATTTCTACACGAATCACTTCAAACTTGGCCAAGTAGTTCCCCAATGTGTATGGAAGAACTGATTAAATTTTGGTCAAGGTCACCCCAAGGTCAAGGTCACAGGGGTCACTGGTGTCACTATGACATAAGTGGCCATATCAAGAGACCAGAAATAAAGCACTGACTTTTGCATAAGCCAACAGGGAAGTCCTAGTCCAGGCGCAACCCATGGGTGATGTTCAAATTTATAAAGGTCAAAGGTCAAGGTCATATTGGTGCATTATATCAATGTCATATTAAGTATCAGTGGCAAATGAACAAAGATCACTTGAAGGTCAAAAGTCAAGGCAGGTCACTTGAAGGTCAAGGTCACGTGAAGGTCAAGGTCACGTGAAGGTCAAGGTCACCTGAAGGTCAAGGTCACGTGAAGGTCAAGTACATTTGAAGATCAAGGTCACTTGAAGCCAAGGTCATGTGAAGGTCAAGGTCACGTGAAGGTCAAGGTCACTTGAAGGTCACGTGAAGGTCAAGGTCATGTGAAGGTCGAAGTCACATCAATTCATGATTCTAGGACATATGGCGCTCTAGGTCACCTTGGCGGAGGTAGGTCCTCTACGAGGACCATGTCCGCGTTCAGGACTTGCTCTACTTGTTATCAATTAAGCTACCGCCCTATAAACAATGAATTAGCATGAATATATATGGCAACAGTTGTAAGTTTCATCCCTTCGTATTTTCAAGTACAAGACATTGTTATTTCCTTATTTAGTAACAGATTTAAAAAAACCCTCGACCTAAATATCGAGTGCCAGAATTGAACCGAATGCAAGTAGAAAATAATAATAATAATAATAATAATAATAATAATAATAATAATAATAATAATAACAACAACAACAATAATAATAATAATAATAATAATAATAATAATAATGATAATAATAATAATAAAATAATAATAATATAATAAATTGTGAATGATATCGTTTTCATCACCTTCCTATTGATTATGTCCCTTTCAGAGTTACTGGCCGATTGTTCAAATGAGAGAAAAAGATAATAAGAACAATAGAAAAAGTTAATTACAAAATTAACGCCACTGAGGCAGCAATCACTTCAATTAAAACCTGCTCAAAAGATGGTCTACTCCCGATATATAATAATAATAATAATAATAATAATAATAATAATAATAATAATAATAAAAATAATAATTACAACAAAAACAACAACAACAATAATAATAATAATAATAATAATAATAATAATAATAATAACAATAATAATAATAATAATTAAAAGAATAACAACAACAAAAACAACAACAACAATAATAATAATAATAATAATAATAATAATAATAATAATAATAATTATAATAATAATAATAAAAATAATAACCGATAGACAAACTATGGTCGGATTTGATGTTTATTCTCAGGTATTTGCAACTTTGAAT
>NC_090736.1:33623427-33628427 GCF_036898095.1 Palaemon carinicauda
GAACATCATATAGTTAATAGAAAAAATTGCACACAATTTCTCGAATGGTACCATACTCAATTGACTATTTCTTACAGTCCAGTGAACAAGTCTCAGCCACTGCACTTAAAGCGGGAAA
This sequence comes from Palaemon carinicauda, assembly GCF_036898095.1. Lineage (NCBI taxonomy): Eukaryota > Metazoa > Arthropoda > Malacostraca > Decapoda > Palaemonidae > Palaemon > Palaemon carinicauda. The sequence continues at coordinate 33,623,546 of NC_090736.1, forward strand.
TGTAGATAATACATTGTACAATCAATACATGCAATGAAATTATTCCGTACACTGAGTACATATTGTTCAAAGTAGAGTTTTTTAGGGGTACATTCTGTCAATTGTGTACCTTTTCTATATTTGGTAGAGCTGGTAATTAGAATGTAACTTTTCTATTACGAAAATTTTATCCAATTGGATAGACCTACATGTTTTCTGTTTAACAGAGTTTGCCCATTTTATTTCTAGACAGGGACCGTTAAATAAAAATAGCGACTGTGAACTTACTACGCCGCTTAACAAGAAAGAGCGTATTTAAAACTCTTTTGTATGCCATAAAAGTTTCGCGGCTAAGTTTATTACTCAAAATTCTAATTCTGGTAATTAGAAGATCGGTATTAGACATGTCAAACCCTGTCCCTTGCACGTGAACTTTCACGAAAACATTATCATTAGTCTATAACTTTGTAGAGTGAAGATTTTGGTCTTTGTTTCAAGTAAATCGGATAATATTTAACAAAGTTATAGTAAAAAATTTAACATGACTTTTCAAGTAATTGTGACCTTGACCTTGATCAGATGAGTTATAAATATTGATGGGGTCTATTGTAAGTCCTAATGCATCTCCCCTGAAAATTTTGAGTAAATCGGTCGAGTAGTTTTTATCGTAAAGAAGCAAACAAGCAAACAGACAAAGAAATCTGCTAAAGCAATACATCTCGCCCACCTCGAGATTATGGAAACAGTAATTTCTATAAGGTGAAACAATCTCACGAATCCTAAGTACCATACGTACAGTTGGACAGAGGAATTCTTAGGACACCTTTTAAGTGCGAGTACCCTATCACACTCTTGCTGTTCGGTGAGTTCTTATACGTAGCCCCTCCCACACCCTACAGGTCTGTTTGGTTACCAACCGCGCAGTAAGGGTGTGGCATGGTGCATTTCCTCAGAGAGAGAGAGAGAGAGAGAGAGAGAGAGAGACGTACCAGAAATTCCTGAGTCCAACTGCACATATACTTATTCGTTAACGAGCGTGTTTGGGGAACAATGAAAATGTAAAACAATTATTTCTTCGTCCGCTCAGATATATTTAACTTTCTAAAAAATATTTAAGATAAAGTTTGATGAAAAAAAAAAAAAAACCTTTGCGAAAATGTTCAAGTTTCACAGAATCTAACGTTATTCCCGAAATCACTTTTACATCCATCATGTATCTTGCAAAGGCAATTAAAATCTGATTGTTTGACGAACTGGAAAACGAAACAAAAGATTTACTTTTTTTTTTATTCGAGAATAGTTCAATCAATGTTTTTGGTTATCATTCCATTTTCTGATTGTAGCCAACTGTCCAGAGTGAAAGGGGACATCACTGGATTACAAGGGAGATGAAAGAGTCGATGGAACAATAGAGAAATTAGTCGTATTATCATGTGCACCTGAAAAGGGAGAGTAGACCACCATTCTCATGAACATTAAAACACTCAGAACATGCACATACACTAATAACACACATAAATATACATAAATATATACACACATACACATACACATGCATAAATATATACACACATACACACACACACACACACACACACACATATATATATATATATATATATATATATATATATATATATATATATATATATATATATATATATATATATATATATATATATATATATATTCAGCCAAGGCCACAGGAAAAATAAAAGAAGGTGTACCGAGCGCTTTCGTGTTATTTCAACACATTTTCGAGGTACAATGCTAAAAACACAGAGAACATCTAAGAAAGTAAACAATAAAAAACTGAAAAAATTTAAAACAAGTATTCAAAGTCCGGTTAAAACTAGTACAGCAGATACAGAGCAGTTCAACAGGTGATTAAAAAGAAACAATCTTACAAATCTCGTTAATAACAAATGGGTCCAGTTTGTACATACCCTGGCTCACGTTTATTAAGTCACTGTGATATTTGATAAAAGCAGATTCAATTATATTTTTACGAGTTATATTATTACAATATAAAACAATTTTTGCCCCTTCCCAATGAATCATGTGATTAAAATTATTAATATGTAAAAACAAAGCATTCGAGATTTGTCCCGTTCTCACACTATATTTATATTGTTTAATTCTGGTGTCCAGTCCCTTCCCAGATTGTCCGAGATAAAAACACTTGCAGTTCATGCAAGGAACCCCGTAAATGCAGCCCTGAGAAACTTTGGGAGAATTCCTTATTAGTATACCTTTCAGTGTATTTGAAAATTTAAAAACAACATTGATATTAAAATTCTTGCAAGAACTCGGAACCCTCCGTAAGATATCATTATATGGTAAAACGAGCACATTATGATTATTAAAAGCCATTCTCGGAGTTGCAGAATAAAAAGTTCTTTGTGCTTTTTGTAAAGCACATTCAATAAAATATTTAGGGTATCTCAATTTTTCTGATATGTTGAAGATATTTTCAAACTCTTCCTGAAGAAATTCCGGGCTGCAGATACGTAAGGCTCTTAAAAACATAGAAGAAAAAGTAGCCTTCTTAACTTGATTACTATGGTTGGAATAATAGTGAATATATGAATTTACGTTAGTAGGTTTTCTATACACTGATTATTTGAAACCATTTAGAGTACGGTGAACATTTACATCCAAAAATGAAAGACAACCATTCCGTTCTTCTTCACAAGTGAAATTAATGGAAGGTACCAAATATTTCAGTTCAAAGAGAAATGCATTTACATTTTCGGTTAGAGGCCATATGCAAAAAATATCATCAACATACCTATACCACAGAACACCACAAGGCAAAATATTAGGTAAAAATCTTGTTTAAAAAACTCCATATATAAAATACTTAAAACAGGTGAAAGAGGATTTCCCATTGCCATACCAAACTTTTGTGTATAGAATTTGTCATTAAAAGTAAAAACAGAATCACAAATGCAAAGTTTAACCAGCTCTAAAACATTATGAGTGGACAAGGGTAAATCATAATTGTCTAAAAATTCAGCTAAATATTCAAGCAAGTCATTTATAGGTACTTTTGTAAACAGAGATACAACATCAAAACTAATCATTTTAAACTTAAAATTAATAGTTGCGCTATTTAGTTTTTCTATCAGATCTACATTATGTTTGATATTGGAATTCGAAATGCTTCCTACTAAAGGTGAAAGAATCTTAACCAGCCATTTTGAAAGCTTGTAAGACGAATAAATAAATGAGACTCAACATTGAAAAAAAAACTTGTGAAAATATGAATAAATAAAAGCAATAGCATACCACGTGGAAATGGACTATTAGATTAAAGAAACATACATCAACAAAGACAAAGATATACTGTACTCGTACAGTCGTACTTGAAGTAAATTCATAGCGTTGGATTCAATAATGCAAAAATTTGATTTCTCTACATAATAATGTCTTTTTCAAACTAATCTGACTGCCTTTTTTAAGGTAAATAATAGTAGCTTCACAGATAATGACCCCCTTAGTAAACAACAAGAATGTGGTTCCAGAGGGGAAAATCATAGCGATGTCTAACCTAACCACACACACCTAACCTAACCTTGGACGTCAGGTCCCCTCTTACTTAGCTGTCTGCGGTCCCCTAACCCCATCCCTTTCCATATCTTGACCTATAACGTTTTGTCACTTCAAAAACTTCAATAAACCACCTATGCATTTAGGGTATGGCTATTACCTCTACTTTAATCGGAATAAGAAGTTGTAATTGGTGATTCTCCTTCATGGGACGTGTCTTCCCTCAGCATCATGAAGCACAATATGATCACGATATTTACTGTCAAATGTACAGATACACAATACACACTAAGATTCACCATTCAAGTTAGTTGCCTCAAACAAATAAACAATTTCTAACTCCAATTCGTTGTTTTTAGCGTGAAATTTACCGAAAAAAAATGTCAGTAGAGCATACATCGAACGTCTACATTATACAAGTTTCCAGCGTTACTGAAAAAAAACGATAAAATTCCAACACTGTAGTTGATTGGCGAAGCTTAAACAAAATATCCACTCAGGTTTTATCATTATCCCTGTTTTCACAGACTCTATATGAAAAACAAAAACAAAATACGGTCAGAGTTTCTTACCTACAATGCATGGCTAAATTCAGTTGCATGACAACGTTCTATTATCTTTGGAACTTATAAAATATCCCTGTGACGAATAGTAGGCCTATGCATCGGAAAATATTTCGATTATTGTCAATTTCCGATGAATTCAATAACATGATAGGAAAAAAAATTAATTTCTTCCTTTGGATGAGACTAGTAATACAGGAATATAACAGCAACATGCATCCATATCATTTCCTTAAATGTACCATAGTTTATAAAAAAATAAACTTGACGTTTAAACGGCGTTTCTAGACTGGGATCATCTCTAAAAGCTTCAGACTGAGCGTGATGTTTTCCTAGTCAAAATTTGATTTCTCAATCCTTTCTTACGTTGTTGATTTTTCGATGACCTGGGTTCACTAGCTTTGGTATAATGTTGAAGGGAGGATTGATGAATTTGAGGACAATGAAAAATAAAAACACCTAAGGGTCACAAATCTTCCAGTAAACGTTTATAATTATTTAAAATTTAAAGAATAACATGAACATGTGACTTTACTGCCTCTCTCTCTCTCTCTCTCTCTCTCTCTCTCTCTCTCTCTCTCTCTCTCTCTCTCTCTCTCTCTCTCTTTCTAGCACAATTTTATTGCTCACTTAACGGTCATAGCCTTTGTATTAAAGTGTAGTTCCAAAACTCATTGTAGACCTGAACACGGTTCGCGTATTGATCCGAAACACGTTTCGGCACTAAACAATAAAAGGTGAGAAGTAAAATGATGTATTGCTGCTGTTATCCTGAAAACTATCTGCAG
>NC_090736.1:33630927-33655637 GCF_036898095.1 Palaemon carinicauda
TATAAAGAATAGGCCAGATTATTCGGTGTACGTATAGGCAAAGTGTAAGTGAACCGTAATCAGAGATAAGGATCCAATGTAGTACTATCTGGACAGTCAAAGGACCCCACATCTCTCTAGCGGTAGTATCTCAATAATAATAATACTATGTTTTGAAAACTGGAAAACTCTCCATAAGTTGTGTTAAAGTAAATATTCTAATTATTGGGCAGCCAATGTCATATACGAAAGGAGGATGGGCATGGATTTTTTAACACAACATAACATACAAATGATTTTATAAAAGCGGAAATCTTTCGAGTGAAATTTCTGTATATTGGCAAGGAAACATGTTCTTCGGATTTTTTCTTTTCTACAACTGCACAGCTTACGATTCTTCTTCGGAAAGTGAAGAAAATGTCGATGAAATAAAACACATAACATGTGAAGAACTACTCGAATAATTGTTAAATGATTCTAAAGTCCCATATCAAATTACTCAAAGGAAATAGATGTGATTCCACGTTCAGGGGATTGTTATTATAAATAAATAAAGTAAACTAACACTCACACACATACACACATATATATACACATATATACACACACACACACACACATATATATATATATATATATATATATATATATATATATATATATATATATATATATATTTATATGTATATATATATATATATATATATATATATATATATATATATATATATATATATATATATATATATATATATATATATATATATATATATATATAGTGGTTTGTCATATGACAAATCGCTATGGATGGCCCTTATATACTTTGAGAAAACTTTGGATTTTGTCAAAACTTCAGCAGTAATGAAAACCCTTCAAAGACGAGGAATAGATGAAGCTCATGTTAGAAATATTGAAGATATCTATATAAGGAGTACAACAGTCTTGAAACTACATAACGATAGTGAAAAATTCCAATTGAGAAAGGAATTGGACAAGGAGACTCCATCTCCGCTAAATTATTCATAGCATGGTTAGAAGATATTTTTTTTAATTTAGATTGGGAAACTGTAGGAGTTGATACTAATGGTGAATAACATTATCAATTTAATATTTATTGATAACAGAATTTTGTTTAATGAATCATATTGATAACACAATTTTGTTTAATGAATCATATTGATAACACAATTTTGTTTAATGAATCATAGGAAAATTTACAAATAGAAGATAGAAGATTTGATTAGAGAAAACAGGAATGTAGGACTTGAAATGAAAATGAGTAAAACTAATATAATTTTCAATGAAATTGCAGTATGACAACAAATAAGGGTTATGGAGGAATTTCTAGAGATTGTTAACAAATATACATACTTAGGACAGACAGTAAGTGTTTTCCTAGGACATGAGACCGAAATAAAAAGAAATATAAGCATAAGATGGAGAGCTTTTGGTAAACAAAAGATTATGAAAAGTAAAAGGTAAAATTTTCTAAAAAAAAAAATGATCTAATCAGATAGTCCTACCAGTATTAACTTATACTTAGAGCAAAGGGACAGGAAAAGGGTAACATGGATATGAAAAAAAAAAAAAAAAATTAGAGGAAATTCTAACAACATATAAGAAAAAGAAATGGACATGGACAGGACATATGAGAATGGCAGATAGCCTAATAATTTGATATTAAGAAAAACAAAATTGGTTGAGTTCCTAAAGACTGCAAAAGAAGAAGAAGGATTGAGTAGCTAAGAAAATTTGAGGGTACCGACTGGCATAGAAAGACCATAAACACACACGAGTGGAAGGATATTTCTGAGGCCTTTATCCTTAGTGGACTAGTTATGGCTGAAAATTATGATGATATGTATATATATATATATATATATATATATATATATATATATATATATATATATATATATATATATATATATATATATATATATATATATATATATATATATATATATATATTGTAATCCATAACTACTTTAAATATTTTGTTCGTGGTTTTTGCCATTTGTTTTAATTAAAGTCACGAAAAGTTCTCTTGGAACATTCTTTTATCCCCGGTCAAGGTTTTGTTTGTGTTTATTTGTATAGTGTTTATTCACCGTATTCCTTTTTTGCTTTTCATGTTTTGTGGAGCGGACTGCCCGTCTTCAGTGATTAGCTTGTTGAACTGCCGCATTACGTTGTTATGCTTTCGCTCTCTCTCTCCGTTTACTTGGAGTGCGTTTTTGGGCAGCGGGGCAGAGAGTGTCGGCTCCCCAACAGAGGAGGTCTTACTGCATTTTTCACGGCTTGATAATCGGAAGATATTTGTTCCTGACCCTGCAGCTACCATTTATTTGGAGAGGCTCCTGCTAATGGATTTTAGCCTTCTAAGCATTCCTATTGCTTGTGTGCTGCTGCCTGCCACTGCTGCTGGCTGTTGCCGTGTGTCTGACCTCCTGGAGTCGTGAGGAGGCCTTCTAGTGACGGAGAACGGTAAGCGAACCGTATAAGTTCTTCCTTCGCCTGCTTAAATCATATAGACAATTTACGTTGCCCCAGTGATCCCTTCAGTGCAAGAACACCCCTAGTGATCCAGAAGTAGGGCAGTTGCTGGTGATGTTATAATGATCTTTAATTACGGATTCGGTGCGGTTTTTGATAACATGTGCAAGCATTCTTCGGATATTTCTACGTGACCTGTAAAGAGTATTATTATCACCAATTTAGGATATATTATTATTTAAAGGTGTATTTTGATAATTATTGTAAAATTAATTAGTTTTAAGGTTTACTTCACTCTGGAACTCTAACTGTCGTATGCTAGGGAAAGTGTGTATTTTTCTACCTCCTACACCTTTTCTTTCTCTTCGACTGAGGTATATAAGTTAGGTAGGCGTGTGACGGTTCGAGAGTTATTATTGTACAGTAGTGTATGTGTTTTTCCAGTTCCTAAGAAAGCTTTTCGAGGACTACTTTATGTAATTTAAGACTACTTTTGTTAATTAAATTTTATTGTTAAGTTTGATTCGGTGTTTTTTGTATCCCTCTTTGAGAGTTGTTTTGCTTTTTGAATTTTGTGTCGCTGCTGGTTCTTGCCTGGTATTTTGGCACTGAGCCAGTCTGAAAGAAAATCCTGGATGAACATAATCGATCTTGAGTTCATTACATAATTTGGCGACCTTGCCAGTATTTAGAGTGATTATTTCTATTTAATTAATTCAGGATGCATTATTTAGAGGGTGAAGAAGCTGAGGTAGCGAACTTTTTGGCTAGTGTTAACTGGGAAAAGGATCTATTTAAACTAAAAAGGGATCAATTGTGGTTGATTGCAGAGTTCTTGGATTTAAGTTTGTCCACTGAGGTTAAAAAAGGACCGTTGTTATTTGAGGTCTTGAAGGCCGCTAAGATATATAGAGAGACTCTTGATAGGAAGGATGTTCTGGAAAGTAGTAGGCTGGATGAGAGTGAGCCTGAGGAGGTGGAGGAATTAGAAGGTGAAGGTAAGGAAAATTCTATTGATAATGGTGATGACCAATTGGAAATTTTGAAGGAAAAAACCAGGATGAAGGAACTGGAGTTTAGAGCTCTCCAACTTAGAGCCGATGAAAGGGCAAAAGAGAGAGAGCATGAAATTGAGGTACTTAAATTAAAGATTAAGTTGAATCAGGGAAATAATGGTAGCAATAATAATTCTAGTGTTGATGGAACGAGGTTTAATATGTTCGCTGCGTTAAAACTGGTACCACACTTTTCCGAGGAGGAGGTTAATGAGTTTTTTGTGTCATTTGAAAAAATTGCTAAGAAGCTTGCCTGGCCAAAGGATATGTGGACAACATTAGTTCAGTGTCGTTTGGTGGGTAAAGCTCAAAGGGTCTATAATAATCTTAGTGACGATCTCTCCGCGGATTACGACACCGTAAAAAGTATTGTGTTGAAAGCGTATGATTTGGTGCCTGAAGCATACAGGCAGAAGTTTCGTAATCTGCGGAAGGATCTTGATGTTACTTATGTTGAGTTTGCTCGAAAGAAAGTTCAGTTTCTCGATGACTGGCTGAAATCCAAAGAAGTAGACAATTTTGTTAAACTGAAAGAGCTGCTTCTGGCAGAGGAATTTAAGAGGAACGTGAGTCGTGACTTGCGAATTCATTTGGAAGAGTTGAAACTAGACTCCATTCAGGAAATAGCAATTGCTTCCGACGAGTATGCACTTACTCATCGGGAGGAACCCCTTAGGAAAAGAATTAATCAGGATAGGTTCTTCCCCCATGAATATAATACACATAGTAATAATCGTCAGTCTTCTAAAGGAACATCAAGGTCAAATAAAGACGGGTCAGAAAAACTTTCTAATGAAGACAGAGGTGTAAGCGACTCTCGTAGTTTCGTAAACAATAGTAGATCGGTTAATGGTGGTGGTAGTAGTGGTAGAAATTTTGGTAGTAGTAGTAGTGTGAAGTGTTATTGGTGCCACAAGACGGGGCACGTAAAGGCTAATTGTTACGGTTGGAAAAACTTTAAGGAGAGAAGGTCTAATCCAGTAAACATTGTTGTAGCTGAAAAAACGACAAACGTAAACCAAAGTATGGAACAGGAAAAATGACTAAAATTTAAGAGGTACATTTCTGACGGATCTGTGTTTGTTGGTAACAATAAAAGAACAAAGGTTTGTTTAAAGGTATTACGGGACTCTGGAGCAGCACAGTCTCTCATATTAAAAACTGCTGTTCCAAAGGATTTTGTATTTTCTAATAATGAATTTGTGGTGTTGGGTGGTTTCCCGAACTCTATTACGTCTTGTCCTTTAGAGAAGTTTAATATTCACACCAAGTATTTTAAAGGGACTGCTAAACTGGCTGTGGTAGACAGTTTGCCAGTTCCCGGAATTCACCTTCTTTTAGGGAATGATTTGGCTGAAGGTGAAGGTGCAATTGATAATATATGTCCAATTTTGACTCTCCTGAATGTGACTTGTGAAGGCGATGAGATTGAAACTAATTTTTATAAGCCTGTCTCTGTAGTAACTCGGTCTAGAGCTCGGGAGATGGATCCCGAAGATGTTAACTTAGATTTATATCAAGTAGACAGACAAATGACTGACATGAGGACTGGTTGTAGTAATAAGAAAATCGTTAATTTGGATGACGTAAACTGGGACGCTAAGGCGTTCAAAATGGCACAGAGTGAGGAGTTTTCTAAATTAGAACTCGGCAATCCCGAGGATTTGGTGAAGCCAGTATTCGTCAAAGAGAAAGGTTTGCTCTACAGGTTGAGTAGGTCGGCTAATGCACCTGCCCATCAGGTAGAGTCGTGCAGACAATTGGTTGTTCCGGAAAGGTACCGAAATAAATTAATGTATTTAGCACATGAAAATGATTTGTCGGGACATTTTGGTGTTAGGAAAACCTTTCAAAAGGTGGCTGAACATTTCTTTTGGCCTGGGATGCGTAAGGACATTAAGAGACACGTATTATCTTGTGATGTGTGCCAGTTGGTGGGGAAACCTAACCAGAAAATACCCAAGGCTCCTTTAATTCCTATACCCTCCGTGGGCGAACCCTTTCGGGAAGTGATAATTGACGTAGTGGGTCCCCTGCCACGGACGCGCGGTGGGAATGAATATATATTGTCTATGGTTGATAGAATGTCTCGCTTCCCTGAGGCTATCCCATTGAGGAGTATACGGTCTGAAGAGGTGGTTGAAGTGTTGGTTGGTTTCTTTACCCGATTTGGTTTCCCTAAGGTAATTCAGAGTGACTGTGGCACTAATTTCACAAGTAGGTATTTTGAAAGGAAAATGAATGAGTTTGGTATTAAACACGTGAAGTCTGCACCGTATCACCCGGAAAGCCAAGGCCAGGTGGAAAGGTTCCACCAAACCTTGAAGTCTGTGCTAAAAAAATTTTGTTTTGAGACTGGGAATGATTGGGATAAGGAATTACCTTATGCATTGTTTGCAATACGATCGATCTCCAATGAGTCAATGGGTCTCTCTCCTTTCCAGCTTATTTTTGGTCACTGTGTTCGAGGCCCTTTGGATGTAGTGAGAGAACACTGGGAAGGAGAGACTCCCGAAGTTAATGTATTGGATTATTTTTCAGATTTGCAGGAGAAATTGCTTAGAGCACGGTCATTTGCTCAGGAACATTTGGCGAAAGCCCAGGCCTCGATGAAATCTAAGTATGACGTTAAAACACGAGATAGGGTTTTTAATGTAGGTGACAAGGTGTTGGTTTTACTTCCTATGCCTGGCAATCCCCTGAAAGCGGAATTCTCAGGTCCGTGGAAGGTTTTGAAGAAAATTAACAATGTAAATTACCTGATTGAAACTCCAGATAGGAGAAGAAAAACCCGTATTTGCCATGTTAATATGATGAAATCTTTTATTGACAGATCTGTAGAAGAATCTGTAGTACCTATTTCTGTAGTTAGTGTCGAAAATGAACAGTTCATGGGCGATAAATTCGCGGTTAGCCCAAGTGGTTTGGAAAATAATTCTGATGTTTTAAATAATTTGAATACTAAATTTCAGCACTTAGATGCAGAAAAAGCTGCACCTCTAATTAATTTAATTAACGAATACAAAGATCTCTTTCAGGATGCACCTGGTAGGACCCATATTTTGCAACACGACGTTGATGTTGGGGAGGCTCCGCCTATTAAGCAATGTCCATATAGACTGAACCCCCTCAAGAGAGAAATAGTCAGTAAGGAAGTTAAATACATGCTTGACCATAACCTCATTAAACCGAGCTGCAGTCCTTGGAGCTCCCCGGTAGTTTTGGTTAGGAAGGAGGATGGTCAGCCTAGGATGTGTTTTGACTACCGCAAGGTCAACTCTATAACAAAAACGGACTCGTTCCCCTTGCCCAGGGTGGAAGACTGTATAGATAGAGTGGGATCTGCTCGTTATATAAGTAAATTTGACCTGTTAAAAGGATATTGGCAGGTCGGTCTTACACCCCGGGCAAGGAAAATATCAGCCTTTGTGACGGGTGACGGCCTCTATGAATGTGAGGTGATGCCATTTGGCATGAAGAATGCCGCCGCTACCTTCCAGAGGCTGATGAACTTTATTACATGTGAACTGGAGGGTTGTGTGGTATATATTGACGACCTTGTGATTTACAGTGATGATTGGAAAACTCATCTTAAGAGGATAAGAGCGCTGTTCGAGGTGCTGAGGAAGGCTGGTCTGGTGATAAATTTAAAGAAGAGTGATTTTGCTCAAGCAAAAGTGGTTTATTTAGGACATGAAATTGGCTTGGGTAAGATCGCTCCTAAGAGAGCGAATGTTGAGGCAGTTACAGCCTTCCCAGCTCCTCGAAACAAGAGAGGTATTCGTAGATTTTTGGGTCTAGTTGGTTATTATAGGAAGTTTATCAAGAATTTTTCTGACCTTGCTAATCCCTTAACAAATTTGTTAAAGAAAGATGTAAAATTTATGTGGAATAACGAGTGTCAGGATGCATTTGAAAAATTGAAAGGTACTTTAATAACCTATCCTTTGTTACATTCTCCCGATTTTTCCTTGCCTTTTTGTTTGGCTACAGATGCCAGTGACACAGGTTTAGGTGCTGTCTTGTTGCAGGAGGGTGCAAATGGCACCTCGCATCCAGTCGCCTACTTTTCCAAGAAGTTGTTACCGGCAGAGAGACGTTACTCAACAATTGAGAAAGAGGCTTTATGCTTGGTGAAAGCCATCATACATTTTGAAGTGTATTTATCTTCCTCAGCATGTCCAATAAAGGTCTTTACAGATCATAATCCCTTAATTTTTATTAATAAATTTAAAGATAAAAATCAGCGTATTTTGTGCTGGAGTCTTTTACTCCAAGAATATAACCTTTTTATTTGTCACGTGGCTGGAAAAGACAACGTAGTCCCTGATGTTCTTTCCAGGACATTCGGTAATGAAAATGATGAGGTGGCAATCCAAGAGTAGTTTTGTAAGGGTAAAAGACTCTGCATCAATCACATTTGAGCAATTTTTTTTTAATTTGTTGTTTTCATGTCCGGTGTTGGGAAGATTTCTTAATATATATTTGAGTTTGACATTATCTATATATAATCTTTGAGTGGATATTAATGTTTAAGAATAGTGGTTTTGGTTTATGAAATATTTGTTTTTGATATTTGCATTTACTTTTGTGCACAATGCTTATGTATTTGCTTGCATTACAAATTAATAGTTTAATATTGGCTAGGAGTTACCTTTTAAAAAAAATAATAAATTATTTTTTTTCCTTGTCCCGGGGAGCTGTAATCCATAATTACTTTAAATATTTTGTTCGTGGTTTTTGCCATTTGTTTTAATTAAAGTCACGAAAAGTTCTCTTGGAACATTCTTTTATCCCCGGTCAAGGTTTTGTTTGTGTTTATTTGTATAGTGTTTATTCACCGTATTCCTTTTTTGCTTTTCATGTTTTGTGGAGCGGACTGCCCGTCTTCAGTGATTAGCTTGTTGAACTGCCGCATTACGTTGTTATGCTTTCGCTCTCTCTCTCCGTTTACTTGGAGTGCGTTTTTGGGCAGCGGGGCAGAGAGTGTCGGCTCCCCAACAGAGGAGGTCTTACTGCATTTTTCACGGCTTGATAATCGGAAGATATTTGTTCCTGACCCTGCAGCTACCATTTAATTGGAGAGGCTCCTGCTAATGGATTTTAGCCTTCTAAGCATTGCTATTGCTTGTGTGCTGCTGCCTGCCACTGCTGCTGGCTGTTGCCGTGTGTCTGACCTCCTGGAGTCGTGAGGAGGCCTTCTAGTGACGGAGAACGGTAAGCGAACCGTATAAGTTCTTCCTTCGCCTGCTTAAATCATATAGACAATTTACGTTGCCCCAGTGATCCCTTCAGTGCAAGAACACCCCTAGTGATCCAGAAGTAGGGCAGTTGCTGGTGATGTTATAATGATCTTTAATTACGGATTCGGTGCGGTTTTTGATAACATGTGCAAGCATTCTTCGGATATTTCTACGTGACCTGTAAAGAGTATTATTATCACCAATTTAGGATATATTATTATTTAAAGGTGTATTTTGATAATTATTGTAAAATTAATTAGTTTTAAGGTTTACTTCACTCTGGAACTCTAACTGTCGTATGCTAGGGAAAGTGTGTATTTTTCTACCTCCTACACCTTTTCTTTCTCTTCGACTGAGGTATATAAGTTAGGTAGGCGTGTGACGGTTCGAGAGTTATTATTGTACAGTAGTGTATGTGTTTTTCCAGTTCCTAAGAAAGCTTTTCGAGGACTACTTTATGTAATTTAAGACTACTTTTGTTAATTAAATTTTATTGTTAAGTTTGATTCGGTGTTTTTTGTATCCCTCTTTGAGAGTTGTTTTGCTTTTTGAATTTTGTGTCGCTGCTGGTTCTTGCCTGGTATTTTGGCACTGAGCCAGTCTGAAAGAAAATCCTGGATGAACATAATCGATCTTGAGTTCATTACATAATTTGGCGACCTTGCCAGTATTTAGAGTGATTATTTCTATTTAATTAATTCAGGATGCATTATTTAGAGGGTGAAGAAGCTGAGGTAGCGAGCTTTTTGGCTAGTGTTAACTGGGAAAAGGATCTATTTAAACTAAAAAGGGATCAATTGTGGTTGATTGCAGAGTTCTTGGATTTAAGTTTGTCCACTGAGGTTAAAAAGGGACCGTTGTTATTTGAGGTCTTGAAGGCCGCTAAGATATATAGAGAGACTCTTGATAGGAAGGATGTTCTGGAAAGTAGTAGGCTGGATGAGAGTGAGCCTGAGGAGGTGGAGGAATTAGAAGGTGAAGGTAAGGAAAATTCTATTGATAATGGTGATGACCAATTGGAAATTTTGAAGGAAAAAACCAGGATGAAGGAACTGGAGTTTAGAGCTCTCCAACTTAGAGCCGATGAAAGGGCAAAAGAGAGAGAGCATGAAATTGAGGTACTTAAATTAAAGATTAAGTTGAATCAGGGAAATAATGGTAGCAATAATAATTCTAGTGTTGATGGAACGAGGTTTAATATGTTCGCTGCGTTAAAACTGGTACCACACTTTTCCGAGGAGGAGATTAATGAGTTTTTTGTGTCATTTGAAAAAATTGCTAAGAAGCTTGCCTGGCCAAAGGATATGTGGACAACATTAGTTCAGTGTCGTTTGGTGGGTAAAGCTCAAAGGGTCTATAATAATCTTAGTGACGATCTCTCCGCGGATTACGACACCGTAAAAAGTATTGTGTTGAAAGCGTATGATTTGGTGCCTGAAGCATACAGGCAGAAGTTTCGTAATCTGCGGAAGGATCTTGACGTTACTTATGTTGAGTTTGCTCGAAAGAAAGTTCAGTTTCTCGATGACTGGCTGAAATCCAAAGAAGTAGACAATTTTGTTAAACTGAAAGAGCTGCTTCTGGCAGAGGAATTTAAGAGGAACGTGAGTCGTGACTTGCGAATTCATTTGGAAGAGTTGAAACTAGACTCCATTCAGGAAATAGCAATTGCTTCCGACGAGTATGCACTTACTCATCGGGAGGAACCCCTTAGGAAAAGAATTAATCAGGATAGGTTCTTCCCCCATGAATATAATACACATAGTAATAATCGTCAGTCTTCTAAAGGAACATCAAGGTCAAATAAAGACGGGTCAGAAAAACTTTCTAATGAAGACAGAGGTGTAAGCGACTCTCGTAGTTTCGTAAACAATAGTAGATCGGTTAATGGTGGTGGTAGTAGTGGTAGAAATTTTGGTAGTAGTAGTAGTGTGAAGTGTTATTGGTGCCACAAGACGGGGCACGTAAAGGCTAATTGTTACGGTTGGAAAAACTTTAAGGAGAGAAGGTCTAATCCAGTAAACATTGTTGTAGCTGAAAAAACGACAAACGTAAACCAAAGTATGGAACAGGAAAAATGACTAAAATTTAAGAGGTACATTTCTGACGGATCTGTGTTTGTTGGTAACAATAAAAGAACAAAGGTTTGTTTAAAGGTATTACGGGACTCTGGAGCAGCACAGTCTCTCATATTAAAAACTGCTGTTCCAAAGGATTTTGTATTTTCTAATAATGAATTTGTGGTGTTGGGTGGTTTCCCGAACTCTATTACGTCTTGTCCTTTAGAGAAGTTTAATATTCACACCAAGTATTTTAAAGGGACTGCTAAACTGGCTGTGGTAGACAGTTTGCCAGTTCCCGGAATTCACCTTCTTTTAGGGAATGATTTGGCTGAAGGTGAAGGTGCAATTGATAATATATGTCCAATTTTGACTCTCCTGAATGTGACTTGTGAAGGCGATGAGATTGAAACTAATTTTTATAAGCCTGTCTCTGTAGTAACTCGGTCTAGAGCTCGGGAGATGGATCCCGAAGATGTTAACTTAGATTTATATCAAGTAGACAGACAAATGACTGACATGAGGACTGGTTGTAGTAATAAGAAAATCGTTAATTTGGATGACGTAAACTGGGACGCTAAGGCGTTCAAAATGGCACAGAGTGAGGAGTTTTCTAAATTAGAACTCGGCAATCCCGAGGATTTGGTGAAGCCAGTATTCGTCAAAGAGAAAGGTTTGCTCTACAGGTTGAGTAGGTCGGCTAATGCACCTGCCCATCAGGTAGAGTCGTGCAGACAATTGGTTGTTCCGGAAAGGTACCGAAATAAATTAATGTATTTAGCACATGAAAATGATTTGTCGGGACATTTTGGTGTTAGGAAAACCTTTCAAAAGGTGGCTGAACATTTCTTTTGGCCTGGGATGCGTAAGGACATTAAGAGACACGTATTATCTTGTGATGTGTGCCAGTTGGTGGGGAAACCTAACCAGAAAATACCCAAGGCTCCTTTAATTCCTATACCCTCCGTGGGCGAACCCTTTCGGGAAGTGATAATTGACGTAGTGGGTCCCCTGCCACGGACGCGCGGTGGGAATGAATATATATTGTCTATGGTTGATAGAATGTCTCGCTTCCCTGAGGCTATCCCATTGAGGAGTATACGGTCTGAAGAGGTGGTTGAAGTGTTGGTTGGTTTCTTTACCCGATTTGGTTTCCCTAAGGTAATTCAGAGTGACTGTGGCACTAATTTCACGAGTAGGTATTTTGAAAGGAAAATGAATGAGTTTGGTATTAAACACGTGAAGTCTGCACCGTATCACCCGGAAAGCCAAGGCCAGGTGGAAAGGTTCCACCAAACCTTGAAGTCTGTGCTAAAAAAATTTTGTTTTGAGACTGGGAATGATTGGGATAAGGAATTACCTTATGCATTGTTTGCAATACGATCGATCTCCAATGAGTCAATGGGTCTCTCTCCTTTCCAGCTTATTTTTGGTCACTGTGTTCGAGGCCCTTTGGATGTAGTGAGAGAACACTGGGAAGGAGAGACTCCCGAAGTTAATGTATTGGATTATTTTTCAGATTTGCAGGAGAAATTGCTTAGAGCACGGTCATTTGCTCAGGAACATTTGGCGAAAGCCCAGGCCTCGATGAAATCTAAGTATGACGTTAAAACACGAGATAGGGTTTTTAATGTAGGTGACAAGGTGTTGGTTTTACTTCCTATGCCTGGCAATCCCCTGAAAGCGGAATTCTCAGGTCCGTGGAAGGTTTTGAAGAAAATTAACAATGTAAATTACCTGATTGAAACTCCAGATAGGAGAAGAAAAACCCGTATTTGCCATGTTAATATGATGAAATCTTTTATTGACAGATCTGTAGAAGAATCTGTAGTACCTATTTCTGTAGTTAGTGTCGAAAATGAACAGTTCATGGGCGATAAATTCGCGGTTAGCCCAAGTGGTTTGGAAAATAATTCTGATGTTTTAAATAATTTGAATACTAAATTTCAGCACTTAGATGCAGAAAAAGCTGCACCTCTAATTAATTTAATTAACGAATACAAAGATCTCTTTCAGGATGCACCTGGTAGGACCCATATTTTGCAACACGACGTTGATGTTGGGGAGGCTCCGCCTATTAAGCAATGTCCATATAGACTGAACCCCCTCAAGAGAGAAATAGTCAGTAAGGAAGTTAAATACATGCTTGACCATAACCTCATTAAACCGAGCTGCAGTCCTTGGAGCTCCCCGGTAGTTTTGGTTAGGAAGGAGGATGGTCAGCCTAGGATGTGTTTTGACTACCGCAAGGTCAACTCTATAACAAAAACGGACTCGTTCCCCTTGCCCAGGGTGGAAGACTGTATAGATAGAGTGGGATCTGCTCGTTATATAAGTAAATTTGACCTGTTAAAAGGATATTGGCAGGTCGGTCTTACACCCCGGGCAAGGAAAATATCAGCCTTTGTGACGGGTGACGGCCTCTATGAATGTGAGGTGATGCCATTTGGCATGAAGAATGCCGCCGCTACCTTCCAGAGGCTGATGAACTTTATTACATGTGAACTGGAGGGTTGTGTGGTATATATTGACGACCTTGTGATTTACAGTGATGATTGGAAAACTCATCTTAAGAGGATAAGAGCGCTGTTCGAGGTGCTGAGGAAGGCTGGTCTGGTGATAAATTTAAAGAAGAGTGATTTTGCTCAAGCAAAAGTGGTTTATTTAGGACATGAAATTGGCTTGGGTAAGATCGCTCCTAAGAGAGCGAATGTTGAGGCAGTTACAGCCTTCCCAGCTCCTCGAAACAAGAGAGGTATTCGTAGATTTTTGGGTCTAGTTGGTTATTATAGGAAGTTTATCAAGAATTTTTCTGACCTTGCTAATCCCTTAACAAATTTGTTAAAGAAAGATGTAAAATTTATGTGGAATAACGAGTGTCAGGATGCATTTGAAAAATTGAAAGGTACTTTAATAACCTATCCTTTGTTACATTCTCCCGATTTTTCCTTGCCTTTTTGTTTGGCTACAGATGCCAGTGACACAGGTTTAGGTGCTGTCTTGTTGCAGGAGGGTGCAAATGGCACCTCGCATCCAGTCGCCTACTTTTCCAAGAAGTTGTTACCGGCAGAGAGACGTTACTCAACAATTGAGAAAGAGGCTTTATGCTTGGTGAAAGCCATCATACATTTTGAAGTGTATTTATCTTCCTCAGCATGTCCAATAAAGGTCTTTACAGATCATAATCCCTTAATTTTTATTAATAAATTTAAAGATAAAAATCAGCGTATTTTGTGCTGGAGTCTTTTACTCCAAGAATATAACCTTTTTATTTGTCACGTGGCTGGAAAAGACAACGTAGTCCCTGATGTTCTTTCCAGGACATTCGGTAATGAAAATGATGAGGTGGCAATCCAAGAGTAGTTTTGTAAGGGTAAAAGACTCTGCATCAATCACATTTGAGCAATTTTTTTTTAATTTGTTGTTTTCTTGTCCGGTGTTGGGAAGATTTCTTAATATATATTTGAGTTTGACATTATCTATATATAATCTTTGAGTGGATATTAATGTTTAAGAATAGTGGTTTTGGTTTATGAAATATTTGTTTTTGATATTTGCATTTACTTTTGTGCACAATGCTTATGTATTTGCTTGCATTACAAATTAATAGTTTAATATTGGCTAGGAGTTACCTTTTAAAAAAAATAATAAATTATTTTTTTTCCTTGTCCCGGGGAGCTGTAATCCATAATTACTTTAAATATTTTGTTCGTGGTTTTTGCCATTTGTTTTAATTAAAGTCACGAAAAGTTCTCTTGGAACATTCTTTTATCCCCGGTCAAGGTTTTGTTTGTGTTTATTTGTATAGTGTTTATTCACCGTATTCCTTTTTTGCTTTTCATGTTTTGTGGAGCGGACTGCCCGTCTTCAGTGATTAGCTTGTTGAACTGCCGCATTACGTTGTTATGCTTTCGCTCTCTCTCTCCGTTTACTTGGAGTGCGTTTTTGGGCAGCGGGGCAGAGAGTGTCGGCTCCCCAACAGAGGAGGTCTTACTGCATTTTTCACGGCTTGATAATCGGAAGATATTTGTTCCTGACCCTGCAGCTACCATTTAATTGGAGAGGCTCCTGCTAATGGATTTTAGCCTTCTAAGCATTGCTATTGCTTGTGTGCTGCTGCCTGCCACTGCTGCTGGCTGTTGCCGTGTGTCTGACCTCCTGGAGTCGTGAGGAGGCCTTCTAGTGACGGAGAACGGTAAGCGAACCGTATAAGTTCTTCCTTCGCCTGCTTAAATCATATAGACAATTTACGTTGCCCCAGTGATCCCTTCAGTGCAAGAACACCCCTAGTGATCCAGAAGTAGGGCAGTTGCTGGTGATGTTATAATGATCTTTAATTACGGATTCGGTGCGGTTTTTGATAACATGTGCAAGCATTCTTCGGATATTTCTACGTGACCTGTAAAGAGTATTATTATCACCAATTTAGGATATATTATTATTTAAAGGTGTATTTTGATAATTATTGTAAAATTAATTAGTTTTAAGGTTTACTTCACTCTGGAACTCTAACTGTCGTATGCTAGGGAAAGTGTGTATTTTTCTACCTCCTACACCTTTTCTTTCTCTTCGACTGAGGTATATAAGTTAGGTAGGCGTGTGACGGTTCGAGAGTTATTATTGTACAGTAGTGTATGTGTTTTTCCAGTTCCTAAGAAAGCTTTTCGAGGACTACTTTATGTAATTTAAGACTACTTTTGTTAATTAAATTTTATTGTTAAGTTTGATTCGGTGTTTTTTGTATCCCTCTTTGAGAGTTGTTTTGCTTTTTGAATTTTGTGTCGCTGCTGGTTCTTGCCTGGTATTTTGGCACTGAGCCAGTCTGAAAGAAAATCCTGGATGAACATAATCGATCTTGAGTTCATTACATAATTTGGCGACCTTGCCAGTATTTAGAGTGATTATTTCTATTTAATTAATTCAGGATGCATTATTTAGAGGGTGAAGAAGCTGAGGTAGCGAGCTTTTTGGCTAGTGTTAACTGGGAAAAGGATCTATTTAAACTAAAAAGGGATCAATTGTGGTTGATTGCAGAGTTCTTGGATTTAAGTTTGTCCACTGAGGTTAAAAAGGGACCGTTGTTATTTGAGGTCTTGAAGGCCGCTAAGATATATAGAGAGACTCTTGATAGGAAGGATGTTCTGGAAAGTAGTAGGCTGGATGAGAGTGAGCCTGAGGAGGTGGAGGAATTAGAAGGTGAAGGTAAGGAAAATTCTATTGATAATGGTGATGACCAATTGGAAATTTTGAAGGAAAAAACCAGGATGAAGGAACTGGAGTTTAGAGCTCTCCAACTTAGAGCCGATGAAAGGGCAAAAGAGAGAGAGCATGAAATTGAGGTACTTAAATTAAAGATTAAGTTGAATCAGGGAAATAATGGTAGCAATAATAATTCTAGTGTTGATGGAACGAGGTTTAATATGTTCGCTGCGTTAAAACTGGTACCACACTTTTCCGAGGAGGAGATTAATGAGTTTTTTGTGTCATTTGAAAAAATTGCTAAGAAGCTTGCCTGGCCAAAGGATATGTGGACAACATTAGTTCAGTGTCGTTTGGTGGGTAAAGCTCAAAGGGTCTATAATAATCTTAGTGACGATCTCTCCGCGGATTACGACACCGTAAAAAGTATTGTGTTGAAAGCGTATGATTTGGTGCCTGAAGCATACAGGCAGAAGTTTCGTAATCTGCGGAAGGATCTTGACGTTACTTATGTTGAGTTTGCTCGAAAGAAAGTTCAGTTTCTCGATGACTGGCTGAAATCCAAAGAAGTAGACAATTTTGTTAAACTGAAAGAGCTGCTTCTGGCAGAGGAATTTAAGAGGAACGTGAGTCGTGACTTGCGAATTCATTTGGAAGAGTTGAAACTAGACTCCATTCAGGAAATAGCAATTGCTTCCGACGAGTATGCACTTACTCATCGGGAGGAACCCCTTAGGAAAAGAATTAATCAGGATAGGTTCTTCCCCCATGAATATAATACACATAGTAATAATCGTCAGTCTTCTAAAGGAACATCAAGGTCAAATAAAGACGGGTCAGAAAAACTTTCTAATGAAGACAGAGGTGTAAGCGACTCTCGTAGTTTCGTAAACAATAGTAGATCGGTTAATGGTGGTGGTAGTAGTGGTAGAAATTTTGGTAGTAGTAGTAGTGTGAAGTGTTATTGGTGCCACAAGACGGGGCACGTAAAGGCTAATTGTTACGGTTGGAAAAACTTTAAGGAGAGAAGGTCTAATCCAGTAAACATTGTTGTAGCTGAAAAAACGACAAACGTAAACCAAAGTATGGAACAGGAAAAATGACTAAAATTTAAGAGGTACATTTCTGACGGATCTGTGTTTGTTGGTAACAATAAAAGAACAAAGGTTTGTTTAAAGGTATTACGGGACTCTGGAGCAGCACAGTCTCTCATATTAAAAACTGCTGTTCCAAAGGATTTTGTATTTTCTAATAATGAATTTGTGGTGTTGGGTGGTTTCCCGAACTCTATTACGTCTTGTCCTTTAGAGAAGTTTAATATTCACACCAAGTATTTTAAAGGGACTGCTAAACTGGCTGTGGTAGACAGTTTGCCAGTTCCCGGAATTCACCTTCTTTTAGGGAATGATTTGGCTGAAGGTGAAGGTGCAATTGATAATATATGTCCAATTTTGACTCTCCTGAATGTGACTTGTGAAGGCGATGAGATTGAAACTAATTTTTATAAGCCTGTCTCTGTAGTAACTCGGTCTAGAGCTCGGGAGATGGATCCCGAGGATGTTAACTTAGATTTATATCAAGTAGACAGACAAATGACTGACATGAGGACTGGTTGTAGTAATAAGAAAATCGTTAATTTGGATGACGTAAACTGGGACGCTAAGGCGTTCAAAATGGCACAGAGTAAGGAGTTTTCTAAATTAGAACTCGGCAATCCCGAGGATTTGGTGAAGCCAGTATTCGTCAAAGAGAAAGGTTTGCTCTACAGGTTGAGTAGGTCGGCTAATGCACCTGCCCATCAGGTAGAGTCGTGCAGACAATTGGTTGTTCCGGAAAGGTACCGAAATAAATTAATGTATTTAGCACATGAAAATGATTTGTCGGGACATTTTGGTGTTAGGAAAACCTTTCAAAAGGTGGCTGAACATTTCTTTTGGCCTGGGATGCGTAAGGACATTAAGAGACACGTATTATCTTGTGATGTGTGCCAGTTGGTGGGGAAACCTAACCAGAAAATACCCAAGGCTCCTTTAATTCCTATACCCTCCGTGGGCGAACCCTTTCGGGAAGTGATAATTGACGTAGTGGGTCCCCTGCCACGGACGCGCGGTGGGAATGAATATATATTGTCTATGGTTGATAGAATGTCTCGCTTCCCTGAGGCTATCCCATTGAGGAGTATACGGTCTGAAGAGGTGGTTGAAGTGTTGGTTGGTTTCTTTACCCGATTTGGTTTCCCTAAGGTAATTCAGAGTGACTGTGGCACTAATTTCACGAGTAGGTATTTTGAAAGGAAAATGAATGAGTTTGGTATTAAACACGTGAAGTCTGCACCGTATCACCCGGAAAGCCAAGGCCAGGTGGAAAGGTTCCACCAAACCTTGAAGTCTGTGCTAAAAAAATTTTGTTTTGAGACTGGGAATGATTGGGATAAGGAATTACCTTATGCATTGTTTGCAATACGATCGATCTCCAATGAGTCAATGGGTCTCTCTCCTTTCCATCTTATTTTTGGTCACTGTGTTCGAGGCCCTTTGGATGTAGTGAGAGAACACTGGGAAGGAGAGACTCCCGAAGTTAATGTATTGGATTATTTTTCAGATTTGCAGGAGAAATTGCTTAGAGCACGGTCATTTGCTCAGGAACATTTGGCGAAAGCCCAGGCCTCGATGAAATCTAAGTATGACGTTAAAACACGAGATAGGGTTTTTAATGTAGGTGACAAGGTGTTGGTTTTACTTCCTATGCCTGGCAATCCCCTGAAAGCGGAATTCTCAGGTCCGTGGAAGGTTTTGAAGAAAATTAACAATGTAAATTACCTGATTGAAACTCCAGATAGGAGAAGAAAAACCCGTATTTGCCATGTTAATATGATGAAATCTTTTATTGACAGATCTGTAGAAGAATCTGTAGTACCTATTTCTGTAGTTAGTGTCGAAAATGAACAGTTCATGGGCGATAAATTCGCGGTTAGCCCAAGTGGTTTGGAAAATAATTCTGATGTTTTAAATAATTTGAATACTAAATTTCAGCACTTAGATGCAGAAAAAGCTGCACCTCTAATTAATTTAATTAACGAATACAAAGATCTCTTTCAGGATGCACCTGGTAGGACCCATATTTTGCAACACGACGTTGATGTTGGGGAGGCTCCGCCTATTAAGCAATGTCCATATAGACTGAACCCCCTCAAGAGAGAAATAGTCAGTAAGGAAGTTAAATACATGCTTGACCATAACCTCATTAAACCGAGCTGCAGTCCTTGGAGCTCCCCGGTAGTTTTGGTTAGGAAGGAGGATGGTCAGCCTAGGATGTGTTTTGACTACCGCAAGGTCAACTCTATAACAAAAACGGACTCGTTCCCCTTGCCCAGGGTGGAAGACTGTATAGATAGAGTGGGATCTGCTCGTTATATAAGTAAATTTGACCTGTTAAAAGGATATTGGCAGGTCGGTCTTACACCCCGGGCAAGGAAAATATCAGCCTTTGTGACGGGTGACGGCCTCTATGAATGTGAGGTGATGCCATTTGGCATGAAGAATGCCGCCGCTACCTTCCAGAGGCTGATGAACTTTATTACATGTGAACTGGAGGGTTGTGTGGTATATATTGACGACCTTGTGATTTACAGTGATGATTGGAAAACTCATCTTAAGAGGATAAGAGCGCTGTTCGAGGTGCTGAGGAAGGCTGGTCTGGTGATAAATTTAAAGAAGAGTGATTTTGCTCAAGCAAAAGTGGTTTATTTAGGACATGAAATTGGCTTGGGTAAGATCGCTCCTAAGAGAGCGAATGTTGAGGCAGTTACAGCCTTCCCAGCTCCTCGAAACAAGAGAGGTATTCGTAGATTTTTGGGTCTAGTTGGTTATTATAGGAAGTTTATCAAGAATTTTTCTGACCTTGCTAATCCCTTAACAAATTTGTTAAAGAAAGATGTAAAATTTATGTGGAATAACGAGTGTCAGGATTCATTTGAAAAATTGAAAGGTACTTTAATAACCTATCCTTTGTTACATTCTCCCGATTTTTCCTTGCCTTTTTGTTTGGCTACAGATGCCAGTGACACAGGTTTAGGTGCTGTCTTGTTGCAGGAGGGTGCAAATGGCACCTCGCATCCAGTCGCCTACTTTTCCAAGAAGTTGTTACCGGCAGAGAGACGTTACTCAACAATTGAGAAAGAGGCTTTATGCTTGGTGAAAGCCATCATACATTTTGAAGTGTATTTATCTTCCTCAGCATGTCCAATAAAGGTCTTTACAGATCATAATCCCTTAATTTTTATTAATAAATTTAAAGATAAAAATCAGCGTATTTTGTGCTGGAGTCTTTTACTCCAAGAATATAACCTTTTTATTTGTCACGTGGCTGGAAAAGACAACGTAGTCCCTGATGTTCTTTCCAGGACATTCGGTAATGAAAATGATGAGGTGGCAATCCAAGAGTAGTTTTGTAAGGGTAAAAGACTCTGCATCAATCACATTTGAGCAATTTTTTTTTAATTTGTTGTTTTCTTGTCCGGTGTTGGGAAGATTTCTTAATATATATTTGAGTTTGACATTATCTATATATAATCTTTGAGTGGATATTAATGTTTAAGAATAGTGGTTTTGGTTTATGAAATATTTGTTTTTGATATTTGCATTTACTTTTGTGCACAATGCTTATGTATTTGCTTGCATTACAAATTAATAGTTTAATATTGGCTAGGAGTTACCTTTTAAAAAAAAATAATAAATTATTTTTTCTCCTTGTCCCGGGGAGCTGTAATCCATAATTACTTTAAATATTTTGTTCGTGGTTTTTGCCATTTGTTTTAATTAAAGTCACGAAAAGTTCTCTTGGAACATTCTTTTATCCCCGGTCAAGGTTTTGTTTGTGTTTATTTGTATAGTGTTTATTCACCGTATTCCTTTTTTGCTTTTCATGTTTTGTGGAGCGGACTGCCCGTCTTCAGTGATTAGCTTGTTGAACTGCCGCATTACGTTGTTATGCTTTCGCTCTCTCTCTCCGTTTACTTGGAGTGCGTTTTTGGGCAGCGGGGCAGAGAGTGTAGGCTCCCCAACAGAGGAGGTCTTACTGCATTTTTCACGGCTTGATAATCGGAAGATATTTGTTCCTGACCCTGCAGCTACCATTTAATTGGAGAGGCTCCTGCTAATGGATTTTAGCCTTCTAAGCATTGCTATTGCTTGTGTGCTGCTGCCTGCCACTGCTGCTGGCTGTTGCCGTGTGTCTGACCTCCTGGAGTCGTGAGGAGGCCTTCTAGTGACGGAGAACGGTAAGCGAACCGTATAAGTTCTTCCTTCGCCTGCTTAAATCATATAGACAATTTACGTTGCCCCAGTGATCCCTTCAGTGCAAGAACACCCCTAGTGATCCAGAAGTAGGGCAGTTGCTGGTGATGTTATAATGATCTTTAATTACGGATTCGGTGCGGTTTTTGATAACATGTGCAAGCATTCTTCGGATATTTCTACGTGACCTGTAAAGAGTATTATTATCACCAATTTAGGATATATTATTATTTAAAGGTGTATTTTGATAATTATTGTAAAATTAATTAGTTTTAAGGTTTACTTCACTCTGGAACTCTAACTGTCGTATGCTAGGGAAAGTGTGTATTTTTCTACCTCCTACACCTTTTCTTTCTCTTCGACTGAGGTATATAAGTTAGGTAGGCGTGTGACGGTTCGAGAGTTATTATTGTACAGTAGTGTATGTGTTTTTCCAGTTCCTAAGAAAGCTTTTCGAGGACTACTTTATGTAATTTAAGACTACTTTTGTTAATTAAATTTTATTGTTAAGTTTGATTCGGTGTTTTTTGTATCCCTCTTTGAGAGTTGTTTTGCTTTTTGAATTTTGTGTCGCTGCTGGTTCTTGCCTGGTATTTTGGCACTGAGCCAGTCTGAAAGAAAATCCTGGATGAACATAATCGATCTTGAGTTCATTACATAATTTGGCGACCTTGCCAGTATTTAGAGTGATTATTTCTATTTAATTAATTCAGGATGCATTATTTAGAGGGTGAAGAAGCTGAGGTAGCGAACTTTTTGGCTAGTGTTAACTGGGAAAAGGATCTATTTAAACTAAAAAGGGATCAATTGTGGTTGATTGCAGAGTTCTTGGATTTAAGTTTGTCCACTGAGGTTAAAAAGGGACCGTTGTTATTTGAGGTCTTGAAGGCCGCTAAGATATATAGAGAGACTCTTGATAGGAAGGATGTTCTGGAAAGTAGTAGGCTGGATGAGAGTGAGCCTGAGGAGGTGGAGGAATTAGAAGGTGAAGGTAAGGAAAATTCTATTGATAATGGTGATGACCAATTGGAAATTTTGAAGGAAAAAACCAGGATGAAGGAACTGGAGTTTAGAGCTCTCCAACTTAGAGCCGATGAAAGGGCAAAAGAGAGAGAGCATGAAATTGAGGTACTTAAATTAAAGATTAAGTTGAATCAGGGAAATAATGGTAGCAATAATAATTCTAGTGTTGATGGAACGAGGTTTAATATGTTCGCTGCGTTAAAACTGGTACCACACTTTTCCGAGGAGGAGGTTAATGAGTTTTTTGTGTCATTTGAAAAAATTGCTAAGAAGCTTGCCTGGCCAAAGGATATGTGGACAACATTAGTTCAGTGTCGTTTGGTGGGTAAAGCTCAAAGGGTCTATAATAATCTTAGTGACGATCTCTCCGCGGATTACGACACCGTAAAAAGTATTGTGTTGAAAGCGTATGATTTGGTGCCTGAAGCATACAGGCAGAAGTTTCGTAATCTGCGGAAGGATCTTGACGTTACTTATGTTGAGTTTGCTCGAAAGAAAGTTCAGTTTCTCGATGACTGGCTGAAATCCAAAGAAGTAGACAATTTTGTTAAACTGAAAGAGCTGCTTCTGGCAGAGGAATTTAAGAGGAACGTGAGTCGTGACTTGCGAATTCATTTGGAAGAGTTGAAACTAGACTCCATTCAGGAAATAGCAATTGCTTCCGACGAGTATGCACTTACTCATCGGGAGGAACCCCTTAGGAAAAGAATTAATCAGGATAGGTTCTTCCCCCATGAATATAATACACATAGTAATAATCGTCAGTCTTCTAAAGGAACATCAAGGTCAAATAAAGACGGGTCAGAAAAACTTTCTAATGAAGACAGAGGTGTAAGCGACTCTCGTAGTTTCGTAAACAATAGTAGATCG
The DNA here is from genome assembly GCF_036898095.1 of Palaemon carinicauda. Taxonomy (NCBI): domain Eukaryota; kingdom Metazoa; phylum Arthropoda; class Malacostraca; order Decapoda; family Palaemonidae; genus Palaemon; species Palaemon carinicauda. The sequence goes on from NC_090736.1 coordinate 33,654,147, forward strand.
GTTAATGGTGGTGGTAGTAGTGGTAGAAATTTTGGTAGTAGTAGTAGTGTGAAGTGTTATTGGTGCCACAAGACGGGGCACGTAAAGGCTAATTGTTACGGTTGGAAAAACTTTAAGGAGAGAAGGTCTAATCCAGTCAACATTGTTGTAGCTGAAAAAACGACAAACGTAAACCAAAGTATGGAACAGGAAAAATGACTAAAATTTAAGAGGTACATTTCTGACGGATCTGTGTTTGTTGGTAACAATAAAAGAACAAAGGTTTGTTTAAAGGTATTACGGGACTCTGGAGCAGCACAGTCTCTCATATTAAAAACTGCTGTTCCAAAGGATTTTGTATTTTCTAATAATGAATTTGTGGTGTTGGGTGGTTTCCCGAACTCTATTACGTCTTGTCCTTTAGAGAAGTTTAATATTCACACCAAGTATTTTAAAGGGACTGCTAAACTGGCTGTGGTAGACAGTTTGCCAGTTCCCGGAATTCACCTTCTTTTAGGGAATGATTTGGCTGAAGGTGAAGGTGCAATTGATAATATATGTCCAATTTTGACTCTCCTGAATGTGACTTGTGAAGGCGATGAGATTGAAACTAATTTTTATAAGCCTGTCTCTGTAGTAACTCGGTCTAGAGCTCGGGAGATGGATCCCGAGGATGTTAACTTAGATTTATATCAAGTAGACAGACAAATGACTGACATGAGGACTGGTTGTAGTAATAAGAAAATCGTTAATTTGGATGACGTAAACTGGGACGCTAAGGCGTTCAAAATGGCACAGAGTAAGGAGTTTTCTAAATTAGAACTCGGCAATCCCGAGGATTTGGTGAAGCCAGTATTCGTCAAAGAGAAAGGTTTGCTCTACAGGTTGAGTAGGTCGGCTAATGCACCTGCCCATCAGGTAGAGTCGTGCAGACAATTGGTTGTTCCGGAAAGGTACCGAAATAAATTAATGTATTTAGCACATGAAAATGATTTGTCGGGACATTTTGGTGTTAGGAAAACCTTTCAAAAGGTGGCTGAACATTTCTTTTGGCCTGGGATGCGTAAGGACATTAAGAGACACGTATTATCTTGTGATGTGTGCCAGTTGGTGGGGAAACCTAACCAGAAAATACCCAAGGCTCCTTTAATTCCTATACCCTCCGTGGGCGAACCCTTTCGGGAAGTGATAATTGACGTAGTGGGTCCCCTGCCACGGACGCGCGGTGGGAATGAATATATATTGTCTATGGTTGATAGAATGTCTCGCTTCCCTGAGGCTATCCCATTGAGGAGTATACGGTCTGAAGAGGTGGTTGAAGTGTTGGTTGGTTTCTTTACCCGATTTGGTTTCCCTAAGGTAATTCAGAGTGACTGTGGCACTAATTTCACGAGTAGGTATTTTGAAAGGAAAATGAATGAGTTTGGTATTAAACACGTGAAGTCTGCACCGTATCACCCGGAAAGCCAAGGCCAGGTGGAAAGGTTCCACCAAACCTTGAAGTCTGTGCTA
>NC_090736.1:33656137-33661137 GCF_036898095.1 Palaemon carinicauda
ATATACTTAATTGCACACATAAGAATACATGCATATACACATATATCTGTATACAAGCAAACATGCATATACAAAGATATGTCTGTGCCCATATTTTACATGCACACATACACATATATACACACACACACACACACACACACACACACACACACACATATATATATATATATATATATATATATATATATATATATATATATATATATATATATATATATATATATGAAGTAACCCTCATATTTGTTGGTTTTCTGTATAGGCCTACATGAAACTTTAACCTATCATTACAGCTGTTTATACAGCAATATAAAAATAGTAAAGCTACAAACATTCTCCAACTCTATAGTACCAAGCCATTCAATCTATATTAAAAAAATATCTGTATTTTCATTTCCTGGCCACATTAAAAAAGTTTGATATTACCTAAGGTATTATTATTATTATTATTATTATTATTATTATTATTATTATTATTATTATTATTATTATTATTATTATTATTATCATTATTATTATTATTCTATATGTAGGGCTGCGTAATCCTGGAGATAAGGGGTTCCCAAATGTCCATGTATATTTCCATTGAATCAAGTTAAAATCTTTTATACTCAGTATGATTATTTTCAATACGGTATTATTAAGAAATGGTAATTTGAATTGTCTATTCTTTGAGGTATCACATAGAAATTCTAAAAATGATGACATGATATTATTTCTGTGATACCCAGAGAATAGAAAATTGAATTTACCAGTTTTTAATAACGCCATAATAGAATTAATGAATTAATTCATTATAACATAAATCCAAAGAAGTGTCCTTAATGCAAACAATATACACAAAATTCCATTCATAAAAAGAAAGTATGGCAAATTAGCAATATGCGTAGACAGTCTAAACGGATAAATAAAGAGTATAAATCTTTTTATTTTCTTCCTTGCTGTTCTTATTACATGATGTTTGAACATCTTATTACCCCGTTATATATATATATATATATATATATATATATATATATATATATATATATATATATATATATATATATATATATATATATATATATATATATATATATATATATATATATATATATATATATATATATATATCATCATCATCATCATCATCATCATCTAATCCTATGCCTATAGGCGTAATGGGCCTCGATTAGATTTCGCCAGTCGTCTCATCTTGAGCTTTTAATTCAATACTTCTCCATTCATCATCTCTTACTTTGAGCTCCATAGCCCTCAGCCATGTAGGCCTGGGTCTTCCAATTCTTCTAATGCCTTGGGGAGTGCGAAGAGCATGCAAAATCCATCTCTATCTACCCCTCATCATGATCTCATCCACATATGGCACTCGAGTGATATCTCTTATAGTTTCATTTCTAATCCTTTCCTGCCATTTAACTCCCAATATCCTTCTGAGGGCATTGTTTGCAGATATACTAAATCTATTGGAGATTGTTTCATTGCCATACCATGACTCAGCTCCATATTGTAACACCGATCTCACTAAACTGATATATAGTCTGATTTTATCTGTAATTTCAGGCGATTTGATTCCCAATTTTTACTTAACCTAGCCATTGTCGGATTTAATTTTTTTATAATCTTTCACTAAACTCTAACTCTAAAGGCCCTGTATTGGAAAACATATTTCCTAAATGATTCTACCTCATTGATCCTTTATCCTTCCAATGATATTTCATCTTCCATTGCACATTCTGTTCTCATCATCTGTGTTTTTCTTCTATTCATCTTCAGCCCAACCTCGGGTGATATATCATACATTCTGGTAGGCATGCAATGCAAATCCTGTGGTGTTCTGCTAACAAGGTCAGCATCATCAGCATACTCTAGGTCTGCTAAATTCCTGTCACCAATCCAATCTAATTCTGTTCTACGCATTTCAAAATCCATGAGGAGGATAAATAACATAGGTGACAACACATTCCCTTGGAGTACTCTGCTGTTCACTGGAAATTAATTTGATAAGACTTTATTCACTTTCTATGCTCATGAACAGACTTAATCAATTTTACATATTTAAAAGGAATTCCATAATAACGCAGCACTCTCCACTAAATTGGTGTACACTATCAAAGGCTTTATCATAGTTCACAAAGGTCATCAGAAGAGGATTTCTATATTCTACCTATTACTGCACATATCTCAAAACGAAAATTTGGTCAGTGCAACTTTTACCTTTTCTATATCCTGCTTTTTCATCTCTCAGCTTTTCATCAATCTTTCACTCCAGTCTCTTGTGAATAAGCATACTATATATTTTCATAGCAACTGACGTAGGTGTTATGACTGTAATTATTGCAATCAGTCATGTATCCATATTTTTTTTTTTTTTTTTTTTTTTTTTTCGCTATTTTCAAAAACACTCCTACCTCCGATTCATTAGGGTTTGCCTCTTCATCCAACATACTATAAAATAATCTTGTAAGCAGTCTGGGAGTCACTTTATTTTCGGCCAGTATCATTTAGGCAGTTATTTCATTTTATCCGGGCCTTTCCATCTCTTTAGTGTTTTTAGGATAGCCTCAACTTCAAACACGCAGAATTCATTCATGGGCACAAAAAGGTCTTCATCAGCTTCAAGTATATAAATCAAGTTATTCCCTTCATAGCTCCTATTTATAACCTCACTAAAGTGTTCCATCCAACGTTGTTTTTCTTCATGTTCTGTCGCTATAACAGAACCATCTCTCTTTTTGAAGTGCATATGCTGCTTCTCTGCCCCAGTCGAGATTTCATTAATAATTCTTGGAGCAATTCTTATACCACAGCCACTTCCTGAATCCATAGCTTTGTCAGCCTCATCTACTTTACAGTTTATATATATATATATATATATATATATATATATATATATATATATATATATATATATATATGTATATATATATATATATATATATATATATATATATATATATATATATATATATATATATATATATATATATATATACATATTTATAAATGTGTGTGTGTGTATATATATATATATATATATATATATATATATATATATATATATATATATATATATATATATATATATATATATATATATATATATATATATATATATAAATGTATATATGTATGTATATATATATATATATATATATATATATATATATATATATATATATATATATATATATATATATATAAATGTGTATATATATATATATATATATATATATATATATATATATATATATATATATATATATATATATATATATATATATATATATATATATAAACAAATGCAGCCGTTTCTAGTCCAATGCATGACAAAGGCCTCAGACATGTCCTTAGTTATCTCTGGGGTTTGGACATTTTCATCACCATTGTGGATTGGTGATGGTGGGAGATTTTTGTCTGATCGTTCACAGCATACCAACCTATGAGAGCTTTGTTAACCATACCAATATACAAACCCTTTCACCACGTTAAAGTATCTCCCAAGCAGAATGGGAAATATATATATATATATATATATATATATATATATATATATATATATATATATATATATATATATATATATATATAAACGCTTGAATATCTAGTTCGCCAAAATTATGTCCACACATCTCCGGATAGCAAGGTTGGTAGCGTTGCGGATTTCTATTATAAAGGTCCCGAGTTAGGTCCCCGCCAGGTACTCCCAGGGTGGCGCCTGGGGTGGATGTTAGAGGGGACTGTTGATAATCCCTGTTTGCTAATGGTCGCCAGGGGAGAACGATGTAAATCGTCTCAGTGGAGACCTAAAACCCGCAACTTTCACTTTTTTTTTAACATCTATTTCTATCATGCACTGGATATTGTTTTCGAAGAGGTCTGCTATTCCTAATTACCAGTGGACAACCTCCCATTTTTTTGTGTAATTTAATTAAGACCGGAAACTGCACAATACCATTCGAATCATTACTCGTGACGAATACAGCAGGAAAATTGCACAAACAGGAATTAAATGCTACAAAATAATACCGTTCATTACAACGTTTAAATTTCATAGTGATTCCTTTTAGGTACGAGTTTCAAATGGAAAGCTATTATTGAAATGACATTTTTTTCAGTACGATAAATATCGACGATATACGGAAAAACATTTGCAGCTATCGGCACAAATCTCTTGACTCATATTTCCTACGTTAGAGAGATTTGATTTTAATGCATTTTAATTGTTTAAAGGTTTAAAGGCCACTCATGAATGGCAGAGGCAAAGGACAGTGGCATTGCCCTATCAAGCTGGGCAATGCCCGAAAGACTGACCATATAGGTAGGTAGTAGGTTGGCTAGGGCACCAGTCACCCGTTGAGATACTACCGCTAGATAGTTATTGGGTCCTTTGACTTGCCAGACTGTACTACATTGGATCCTTCTCTCTGGTTACGGTTCACTATCCCTTTGCCGAATAGTCTGGCATATTCTTTACAGAATCTCCTGTCCTCATATACCTGACAACACTGAGATTACCAAACAACCCAAGGGGTTAACTACTGTAATATAATTGCCCAATGGATACATTCCTCTTGGTAAGGGGCTCTTCTAGGAGAAGGACACTCCAAAAGCATGGGTAGTGCTATAGCTTCTGTACCATGGTATTCTACTATCTGGGATTGGAGTTCTCTTGCTTGAAGGTACACTCGGACACATTAGTCTATCTAATTTTTTTTTTCTTGTTTTATTAAAGTTTTTATAGTTTATATTGAAGTATTCAATTAGTTGTTGCTGTTCTTAAAATGATGAATTTTTCATTGTTTCCTTTCCTCACTGAGGTATTTTCCATGTTGGGGCCCCTGGGCTTATAGCATCCTGGTTTTCCAACTAGGGTTGTAGCTTAGCAAATAATAATGATAATAATGATGATAATATATATATATATATATATATATATATATATATATATATATATATATATATATATATATATATATATATATATATATATATATATATAT
>NC_090736.1:33666137-33673637 GCF_036898095.1 Palaemon carinicauda
TATATATATATATATATATATATATATATATATATATATATATATATATAAACGCACACACACACACACACACATATATATATATATATATATATATATATATATATATATATATATATATATATATATATATATATATATATATATATATGTTCTTGCTTCCCCTAAAGAAACTAATTCGTATGGGTCTACCTGCTGAGTCATCAGCAGCCATTGGCTGGCCCTCCTGGTCCTAGCTTAGGGGAGAGGAGGCTTGGGCGCTGATCATATTCATACATGGTCAGTCTCTAGGACATTGTCCTGCTTGCTCGGGCATTATCATTGTTCCTTGCCTCTGCCTCTACCTCTGCCTATTAAATCTTTAGGGGACTCACATAAGGGCTTTTTATTTTATCTATTTTCTTTTTAACTGATAAAGTGTAACAAATTAATTACCGTAAATTTGTTTGAACGAGTATGTAGACGTACATGTTAATTTACTACTCCCCTTCAAGTAACTAAAATCACTACAAAAACAATGTTTACCGTTTCTTAAATGTTGAAGTTCTTATGTATCTCCATCAATCATTAATGAATACCTATATGTATAATATGATCCACTTATACAGGTGCATATAAAGTGTTCAAAATAAGAATATACCATTTAAATTAACAATAAATAAATGCGACTCTACCCTACCTCTTCAATTCCTTTCTCATACCGAGGGAGTTCCCTCACTTGATTTATTAGTTCGACTCACAAAATTATTCTTTGATTTAATTATTTTTTTTTTTTCATAAATGTTCATCTTTATATAAACCTTTATTTAAATGTATAGAAAACTACAAAAGTTATCGATATTGAAACATGTTTCTTCCTCGTGTAGTAAACATTTGGATTAAAATTTGAAAGTATGTAAAAGTCTTAAATCTAAATATGAAGATATATAATTTCCCTCAAAAGAGAAGAGCGCTAGCTTAAACTAGTTATGATTATTTATTTATTGTTAAATTCAAATAAGGAGAAAATAAACTTTTTTCTTTAAAGAAACAGCGTTACATCCATATACATAAATCCTGTTTCTCTTCGTATAGAAAATTACCGAGTTAAGAGAAATTTCTCCCAATAGATACTTGTATATTTTCTCCCAAGACAATTTATTTTGTCCAGGACTCTTTCATGATCAAACCGGAGAAAGATTTTCTCTCGTGTGGAGAACTGGGGCTGTAACTTTAAGTTGGTCTTTTTGAGTTCCTTTCCCGAAGGCGAGTGTGACTTTTCTTCTTTCGAGACATTTTGCTTTTATCTTTTAACAGGTACATTACTCTAACGGTTTCTTCCATGCAAGTGCGTTCACTCCAGTAAACTTTCTGGACCATTTTTCTTGCTATTGTTATTTTAGAAATCTACCCCTTCTTTTAAAATATATCATGTTATTATTTTATTTTATGCTTCTTTTAATGTAAGTACTATAATTTTTACATAGGCTAACACTTTTGATGTTAAAAAGCTATATCAAACGTAATTATTTAATCATTCTAAACAAACATAGCTTGATGGTAAAAAAGAAAATTTCTAAAAATACGTTGGGCAACAATGCATAATTTAAACCAATCAGAAGATTATATATATATATATATATATATATATATATATATATATATATATATATATATATATATATATATATATATATATATATAGATATATATATATATATAGATATATATATATATATATATATATATATATATATATATATATATATATATATATATATATATATATATATATATATATATATGTGTGTGTGTGTATATACATACACACACACACACACACACACACACACATATATATATATATATATATATATATATATATATATATATATATATATATATATATATATATATCTTCTCCCCATACGCCTATTGACGCAAAAGTCCCTATATATGTATATATATATATATATATATATATATATATATATATATATATATATATATATATATATATATATATGTATATATAGATATATATATATATATATATATATATATATATATATATATATATATATATATATATATGTGTGTGTGTGTGTATATACATACACACACACACACACACACACACACATATATATATATATATATATATATATATATATATATATATATATATATATATATATATATATATATATATATCTTCTCCCCATACGCCTATTGACGCAAAAGTCCCTATATATGTATATATATATATATATATATATATATATATATATATATATATATATATATATATATAGAGAGAGAGAGAGAGAGAGAGAGAGAGAGAGAGAGAGAGAGAGAGAGAGAGAGAGAGAGAGAGAGAGAGAGAGAGAGAGACTCATCCCGCATACTGTATTAGAATAAAGAGAGTTGTTGATGTATAATCTTGAAGGGACCATTTAAAATGAAAATATTTTCAAAATGATTATGTGACCATTGTAATTTTCCGCTCTGCATTTCAACGATTCATTTTAATCCAAATAATAATTCTTTCAGTCACAAATGAAAACATTTAATGAATTTGATAGAAATATCAAGAAATATTATTTGGGCAATATTTATACCTCACCATAGGAGAACGTCGATAGTCTGACATCATACTTTTTATTAAAAATTCAAAAATGAATTTTAGAGAATCAAAAGAGCTACAGTATCGTTTGTTAGAATGCCTGCCACTTCGTAAACAAACCATATAAAATTCTCATTTGATTTTGTGATCATCCTTCAATGAATATGTTTCCAGATCAAAAAAAGAAAAATAAATAAATAAAACATTCGATATTTTTCATCAAAAGTGAAATTGCTACAAATGATTATCATCGAGACTGTAAACTCGAAACCAAAAATTATTACATATGTTTTTTTGGATATTCAATAAACTGGAGTTTCAAACTTATACAGAATAGTTTCCAAAACATTTATTATATGCGAGTGTAATCGGCACAGAATCTGCATATGTAAGATATTGAAAAGTAATCATCTACGAATAATTCAAAAATATTAATTTTCAACTATAACGCAGAAAAAAATAAAATAGAGAAATATTTAACCTCCATATACGTAATAATTTATTACATATCCCTGGCTTCGATAAGTCTGCAAAAGCCTACATAGCCTTTTTCCACGCAAAAAATATCCAATATTCCCCAGCTTAGCAATTCACGACCCTTATTTATGCTTCTTTAGCAGCTTGTGGAAGCAACAATTTGTAGTTTTTATATGAAGTTGGGCCAAAGTTTTGGCAAGACTTAACCCTTAAATATTAAAACCCAAGGAGTTGCTGCGATTAACGACCTCGATTTACGAGAATTTGAAGGGGAATCTTAGCAGTTTCTTGGCAGGTTCGTTGAAAAAAACTGTTATAAAACCACGATAATGAGATGCTTTGTTTATTATACTATCAACTCCTTCAATGCAAGTTATTTCAACTCATTTGCATCATTCCTGATATGTTATATTTCAACTTATACTTTCGTATTGGTCAGGATATGGATATATTGTTGTTAATATTGACAAATTTTTAATGAATTCTAACTGCCAGTAACAAAACTTGAGTTTATATGTTTAATATTATGTATGTATATATATATATATATATATATATATATATATATATATATATATATATATATATATATATATATATATATATATATATATATATATATATATATATATATATATATATATACATATATATATATATATATATATATATATATATATATATATATATATATATATATATATATATATATATATATATATATATATATATATATATATATATATATACACAGTATGATGATAAACACATGAATAACTTGATGACAAGGTTTGTGTATCACCATGATTTGGTCGGTTTGCTGTGAGCAATCGTACTAAAGTCTCCCACCATCACTAATCCGCAATTGGCCAGCGTGGAGATGGAAAATGGCCAAACCAAGACTTAAACTGACATGTCTGTGGCCTTTGTCCTACAATGGACTAGAAAAAGGGGCATTTGTTTTTGTATATATACACAATACATTAATTTACCCTATGTGTGAAGAAACGTACACTGAACAAAGTATGAGGAAATTCTCAAACCAGTCAAGATGATTGACCTTGAAGGCTACAGTACGTCCCTTTTATAAGGACATAGGTTACTCTCTCATAGACTCATTCTCCTTTGTGTCAAGGATATAAAAAGTAAATTTAATTTCTTATGCTAAAACAATTCCTTTAAAGATGATATCCTTAAACAGAATGTATATCTTAGAGAGCATCTTCAAGGAGAGTACAAGAGCAGGAAAATCCTTCAAAAGGATTTGGATCCAACTTTGTTCAAAGATCCCCTAAAAAGGTTTTAATATTTATTACCTTTTTTAAAGTTAAAGCTTACAACTGAAAACAAAGGTATTTAAAGAAAAGGGTGAAACGTGCAGGGTGGTAGAAAAATGATACAACTCTATTATTAATGAATAACAAAACTAATTAACATCATAGCTGGGAATGAGAAGTATAACTTGAATTCAATATACTTTTTTGTGTGGTATATGAGTGTAAATATTTCATCAACGGTTAAATAAGGCCTCATAAAAAATTTTTCCCCGAATATGGATTTTCGACATATGCTCTATACAATAAAGAGCATATATATATATATACATACATATATATATATATATATATATATATATATATATATATATATATATATATATATATATATATATATATATATATATATATCTTTCCGTTCACGGTTAATGGCATTGCCAGACGTATAACCTAGGTATCTCATCTTCCTTCTGGTATGGGGGGAGAGGGATCAGTACATGTCCGTGCATATCTATCTAAATATTGAGACGTCCTCTTTCACGGCTCAAGTACACGAGTTTTAAAAAATGAACAACTTTTGGAATTCATATAATTTTCCACAAGCATTTTCCCAGAAAAAAAAAAATTTAGTGTGTCCACCTTCCGGGTCTGATTTCTTGAAGAGATACGTTTGAATGGGCCATTTAAGAAATTCTAAATTACCCACCTAGTTACAAGGCAGAATAATGTAACCTAGAAAGGGGGGCGAGGACTGGTGGCATAAATCCGCGAAGAAACTTCAGAGTCGAAGAACATGCTTGAGTGGCCTTGAAAGGAAAGACGATAAAATTCATTTATGATTATGAAACAGCTACCTAAACACTTGAGACATTTTATCCTTTTCTTACCAAGATGTTGTTTTATAAGACTTTTTGTTTATTTTTGCTTTAAATGTCATATGTTCACGTGCTCGATGATGATGATGATGATGATGATGATAATAATAATAATAATAATAATAATAATAATAATATTTATTATTATTATTATTATTATTATTATTATTATTATCATTATTATTATTATTATTATTATTATTATTATTATTATTATTATTATTATAATGAAAATAAGATTATAAAAATAAGGTTATTATTGCTGATATTATCATTATTATCAGGAAAATAAAAATAAACCAGTAGACAAAAAGTGCTTCTTGTGCAAATTCCTTTAAATAATATTGAGAAAATACAGAATTAGAGGAATACTGTCTCCCCTAATCAGAAGACGTATAATGAAGATAATATTGAAGATCTTCTCACTATAATTTCCGCTGACATTTTACTTAATAGTGACAAGATATTCCCCTGTGTCTGGATTATAATTATCACATAAACGATGCCGTCAAACGAAAGAAACATTCAAACTATATCATTAACCAAAATCAAAATCTCAGTTTCTGGTGACTAGTATTCCGTGTTGGTCTTATCTGAGATATTAAAGGATTTAATTGATGTAATTTTAATTAATTGGAGTAGAAAATAGGTTTGTAAGGACAGGAGAGGATTAAAAATGAAACTATAAGAGACTACACAATTGCCATGTGTAGTTGAGATCATGATGAGGGGTAGATGGAGATGTTTTGGCCATCCTCTTCACACTCCCCAAGAGAGATTAGTTCACCAAACGTTCAGTTGAGCTTCACAAGGCACTCGGAGAGTTGGAAGACCCAGTCCTACATGGCCGAGGACTATGAAACATGAAGTGGGAGATGATGAGTGGAGAAGTATTGAATTGAAAGCTAAAGATAGAGACGACTGGGGAAATATAACCGAGATCCTTTGCGTCAATAGGCGTAGGAGATGAAGATAATGATGATGATGGTAATGAATATTGAAGAGAATATATATCATACTCTTAGAGACCTTTGGCCAAAAAAAAAAAAATGTCAAAATTATATTTTATCGGTTCTTTTCGTAATAAGACAGTTAAAATAAGGAGCAATGGTGGATTTATATTTAAGAGTTTTTATGATATATGAATCTATAAGGAAGTTATTTATCAAAAGTAGGTCGGCCAACGTAGTTTATAAACGATGCAATGAAGAAAGTTCGCTGAGAAACAAATTCTTAGAGATCAGAAAAATGGCTTCATGAAATTGTCTATTATGAGAGTTATAGGATCAGTAAAAAAAAAAAAAAAAAAAAAAAAAAAAAAAAAAAAAAAAAAAAAAAAAAAAAAAAAAAAAAAAATTAAATAAAAAAAGCTACAGAATGGATTATATCATAAGTAATGTCATCTGAACTTATGTACGTAAAATTACTAAGGCAGATGAACAAAACACCGAGTACGCAATTATAAATTAGAGTCTTTCTAATTTTGCCCCCCCCCCCACCAAAAAAAAAAAAAGAACGTTTTTACAGAACACAAATAAGATATAAGTACAGCAATAATTCTCAAGTAGCTAATTGTTGGGACGAGAACCCCTTAATGAACGAATATAATTGTAAAGTAACGTTTTACAGCAATAACATATAGACTAAAGCTGAGAGGCATCAGTTAACTATCCTGGAGGTAGCTTGAAACAAATGCTTTAGTACAATATCTTCGATATAATGTATGCATACGTTCTTATCTAGCAAACATTTCACGGTCGATCAAATAACCATTCTAATTATTGGCACATCTAGATTCCGGTGTGCCAGATTTAATGTTAAAACTTGTAAGTCCATTGGAGAGGGAAGGAAGAAGGGACAACCCAAGACTTGTTTTAATAGTTTTAATGTCAGAGAAAAGGGACAGTGACATTGCCTTATCAACCTGGACAATGCCCTAAAGACTGACTATATTACATATGATCAGAGCCCAAGCCCCCTCCCAACCCAAGCTTGGACCAAGAAGGGTCAGGCAAAGGCTGCTGATGACTCAGCAGATAGACCTGTAAGTTCCCCCCAAACACCCCATCGTTAGCTCACAAGGATGGTGAGATTGCAGCGACCAAAGGAAATAAAGAGTTTGAGAGGGATTCGAACCCAATTCTGGCAATCACCAGGCAAGGGTGCACCACCAGGCCACCACAAAATTCCCAAGATCTCTTATAAGAGAATGGAATGAACTCACATATGACAAAGAGATCAGATTTTGAAAGCGTCCATGATCTGG
>NC_090736.1:33686137-33698637 GCF_036898095.1 Palaemon carinicauda
TTTTCGTGAATAGTCGGTGATTAGTTTGAGGTCAGAAAAGTGGGATAAAACGTCGGCATAGGATAGTTATCATGTGAATTGCTAAAAGTCTGAAAAAGAAGGCAGCCTATAACCCAAGTAAGGCATGGAGAGATATTGATGCAATCAGTGAGAGAAAGAGTAAATTCCTAGAGTTGGCACAACAAGAACTAGACCTCTTGATAACAGAGGTTGCTAATAGCTCCAACAAGTTTGACGGAAAAATATTCTCAAACATATTGAAACAATAAGATCATACAAACTGGAGAAACTCTGCGGAAAATATCATCAAAAATAATAGAAGGAATTCCAAAGAAGATCCAGGTGATAAAGAGACTTATAAAGAAAGTTTACATCAATCAGCACATTCCATTAAAGAACAATAAAAAGTCCAATAAGGTAAATATGCTGATTGATGCATTGGTAAAAAGAATGCTAAAATGGTGCAATACATGTAAGATGTGGTACAGTATTCTTAATCCGCAACAATTGTTAAGGAAATGCGATGCATATCATGTACCAACACACCCAACCTGCGCTGAAGTGCAACAAAAAATAAATAATAAAGGCACAAAGGTATTCTGCTCAACATGCAAAGTCTGGATCGAAAGTATCATTAAGTCCAGATTGAATCTACAAATAGTTGAAGAAGAAGAAGAAGAAGAAGAAGAAGAAGAAGAAGAAGAAGAAGAATAAGAAGAAGAAGAAGAAGAAGAAGAAGAAGAAGAGAGAAATGAACAGGATAGTGTAGGGATGCAGGGGAAATCATTGATACAACGTATGATGCTATTCAGCAACATACTCACAAGGAAGTAAATAATCAGATGGAAACAAATAATAGACCCCAGAGACTCTACCCAGACCTACATACTTTTAGGGAAGAGCAAGAACAAGAAAGCAAAGAAAAGAAAGATATAGTCTGCAATTTATTAAAAAGAGGGAATTGCAGATTTGGCGAAAGATGCTACAACAAACATCCAAAGATATGCCATAATTAGTAAATATATGGTAAGTGTGCATATTTAGATGGATATGGAGATGAATGCAGAGATCTCCATCCAAAAATATGCAAAAACCTGGAAGAAGGAAAAGGATGCAAATTCAAAAAAAAAAAAAAATCGAAATATGCATCCTGCAACCATGTTTGAAAGTCAGAAAATTCCGGAGCAAACAGACAAGAAAAATGAAAGCAAACATGACACATAAAAGAAAAGGAACAAAAAAAACAAGCCGAGTATATACCTCGCTATGCACAAAAGGCCCCAAGATATGATGCCTTTCAACACAAATATGCAAAATTAAAGAGAAACTACAAAGAATACATCTATAATGCCAGGGGTTGGTGCAAATAAAATATAATAGAAAGTTGGATTCTTTAATGGCAGAATTCCTGGAAATGAAGAAAAGAATATCATATCAGAACAGGAAGGAAACATGGGAGAATCCATAATATCACAATTATTAGATAATGGGGATGAAACACAAACCATCATAGCGATGAATGCACAAGGTTTAGCAACGAAAATAGGGTTCTTAGAAGAATTTACCCAAATTTAGAAAAATAGATATATCAATTATAAGTGAAACAGGGTATTCCCGAGAGACTGGCAGTGATGACCAGATAAAGGGTTTCCAAACATATAGATCAGACAGAACAAAAAGGAATAAATGGGAACCGCATTATATGGAAGAGACATAAATCAAGGTAAAGTCTGTGAAAAATACAGCAACGGAGAATGTGAATTGATTGTGGTAGAATTTGAATATGAAGAAATAGTGAACATTGTAGTTTACAGACCCCCAAATACAAAGGAGTTTAACATAATAATAGAAAGTATAGATGATATATGTAGAAACCATTAAGACTAGAATATACTCCTATCTACAGAATTTGACTTTCCTTTCGTAGATTGGAAAGAGTAGATAGAAGAAATTGGTTGTATATATGCATATAAAAAAAGAGTAATAGTAGCGCAGAAGATAAGAGATAATTTGAAAAGCTTCAAGATATGGTATTAGAACATAATATGCAACATATAAACCACATTCCACCAAGAAAAGACAATGTCTTAGACTTAGTATTTGTGAATGAGGTGAATTATGTTAAAGGAATAATTGTGTATAACACGGGAATTTGAGACCACAATGTCATAGAATTAATAGTCAATTCCAAATCAAGTGAACGCAGAGATACACAAAGCACAAAACAATGGGAAGAATATGGAAAATATAATTTTTTATGTAAGAATATAAAATAGTCAGAAATAAATGAATTAAACAGAGATTGGAAAAATGTGTTAGTAAGTGATAATATGCAGGTAAATAAGGATATACTGTAGAAAATGCTGGAAATTTTTTTTGAAAAATATGTATTCGAAAAAAAAAAAAATAAAATAAACATCAGACATGCATACCAAGAGACAGAAGGATCTTATTTCAGAAAATTAGAAAGTGGAAGAAAAATCTTGCAAAAGAAAAAATGTATGGAAAATGATGGAAATAAAAAGGAAGATAGAAAAATGCAGAAAAAAAGATTATACAATCGAAAGAAAATGAAAAAAAGGGACTTAGAAGAAATGACACTTCAAAATATCAAGAAAAACCCCAAAGTACTTTACTCCTATTTAAAAAAGATGAATAAAGGGAGATTAGAAATAGGCCCTGTAAGAATTGAAGGACGGGTAACGAATAAAAAAAGGAAATATGCAACATATTAGCAGAAAAATAGGAGAGTGAATTCACGCCAAGAATTGCAAATAAGAACAATGAAACAGAAATGAGAGAAGAAAATATTGAATATCTAACTGATATAGATATTAATGAAGCAGATATTATGTAGGCTATAAGGGAAATTAAAAATGGATCAGCGGCCGAGCCAGATGGAGTTCCAGCGATTTTGTTAAAAAAAACTGCACACACTATCGCGAAGCCGATTGCAATACTACTAAGGGAAAGTGTAGATATGTAGATATATGTTAAACATAAATTAGCATATATAACCCATATTCTCAGAAGTGGATCAAGACTAGAGGCGAGCTATCATAGACCTGTTACTCTAACATCACATTAAAAGTGTATAAAAGGGTAATGAAAAAGAAAATAATGAATCATTTAGTTAAAAATAATTTGTTATAAGTCAACACAGTTTTGTGCCCGGAAAAAGTAAACAACCCAACTGATAGCACACTAAGAAAACATATAAAACTGTGATAAATGAAAAAGACACAGATGTGGTCTATCTAGATTTTGCAAAAGCCTTTGACTAGGTAGACCATAATATATTGGAGAAAAAAATGAAAAAGCATAATATTGCGGAAAAGATAGGAAAATGGATAAAAGAATTTCTACAAAACAGAAAACAGATATTGGTTGCAAATGACGAGAAATCAGATGAAGCTCAGGTAATATATGGCGTGCCACAGGGTACGGTATTAGCTGCACTGCTGATTGTTATTATGATCTCAGACATAGAGTGTAATGTTAAAGACTCTGTAGTGAAAAGTTTTGCCGATGACACAAGAATAAGTAGAGAAATTACTTGTGATGAAGATATGAACTCCTTACAAAGAGATCTAAACAAAATATATGAATACGCGGAGATAAATAGGATGGAATTTAACTCCAATAAATTTGAATCAATAAATTATGGAAACAGAGAAAGAATGGTATATGAATACAGGGGACCTAATAACAAGACAATCACAAACAGGGAAGCAATTAAAGACCTTGGTCTAATGTTAAACAGGAATATGTTATGCAGCGACCAAATAGCAACACTGTTGGCTAAATGTAAAGCAAAAATGGGAATGCTATTCAGACACTTTAAAACAAGAAAAGCTGAACACATGGTTATGCTGTACAAAACTTATTTATATACGTAATACACTCGAGTTCTGCAATGTGATATGGAACCAACACTACCAAAAGGATATAGCACAAATAGAGAGTGCACAAAGGTCCTTTACTGCTAGAATAGAAGAAGTTAAGGACTCTGACTACCGGGAAAGATTACAATTTTTAAAATTGTAGTCAAAAAAGGAGAAGAAAACGCTATATGATAATACAAGCATGGAAGCAAATCGAAGGAATTACTGAAAACATCATGGAGCTAAAAATATCAGAAAGAGCAAAGAAAGGTAGGTTAATAGGGCCAAAAACTATACCTGGAAAACTAAGAAAGGAACAAAGGACATTAATCCACTACGCACAAGCATCGATAATGCAGTGATTAATTAATACGCTGACAGCTCATCTAAGAAACATATCAGGAGTGAGCGTAGATGTGTTTAAGAATAAGCTCGATAAACACCTAAGATGCATCCCAGACCATCCAAGACTGGAAGATACAAAATACACCGGAGGAAGCATTAGCAACTCTCTGATGGATATACAAGGTGCCTCACACTGAGGGACCTTGGGGGAACCCAAACATAGGATAAGGTAAGGTAAGGCTCTCTCTCTCTCTCTCTCTCTCTCTCTCTCTCTCTCTCTCTCTCTCTCTCTCACTCTCCTCTCTCCTCTCTCTCTCTCTCTCTCCTCTCTCTCTCTCATGCGTATGTGTGTGATGTTATTTTTTTTAGTCTTTTTCTTAGAACCAAGAAAAGCTCTTTCATGTACTTCTAATAGGAAGCAATGCGATTTCATTGGTGTCAAGTAACTGATAATATGTGGTATCGAGTAATCAACGTAAATTGATAATGTGTTTTGTTTGTTTGTTTGTTTGTTAAAACGCAGGTCTCTAGAAGTTAGGATGAGGCAAAATGTGTATATTCTAAGAAAAAAGCTTAATTCAGATAGAATGATCGAATATTTTTTTATGGTAAAACTGGCAAAATTGATCAGGCCTGACTATGCCTTCCTATGAAGAGAGAGAGAGAGAGAGAGAGAGAGAGAGAGAAGAGAGAGAGAGAGAGAGGAGAGAGAGAGAGAGAGAGACCTTTATTTGTTTGTGGTTCTTCTCACAGAAGATATGAATAGCAATTGTAATTGATGTTTTATGGTTAAAATTTGAACAGCAACCCAACAATCCTCTGCTATAATCAGGGATGAACACCTTTGAAAAAAAAATATACCCAACCATTATTATTAAATTATTATCATAATCGTTATTACTTGCTAAACTACAACCCTACTTGGTAAAGCAAGATGCTATAAGACCAAGTACCCCAACAGGGAAAATAGCTCAGAGAGGAAAGGAAACGAGGAAAAATAAATATTAAGAACAGCAACCACACCAAAACAAATATTTCCTATATAAACTTTAAAAACTTAACAAAACAAGAGGAGGAGAAATTAGATAGAATATTTTGCCCGAGTGTACCCTTAAGCAATATAACTTCAACATAAGATAGTGGAAGACCATGGTACAGAGGCTATGGCATTACCCAAGACTTGAAAATAATGGTTCGATTTTGGAGTGTCCTTCTCCTAGAAGAGCTGCTTAATGTCTCTATACAATAGAAGGATCATGAACATTGCTACGATCCCCCCATAACTTACCAACTTTTATCATTAATGACAACCTCTTTTCAACAAATGTTTCAAACGATTCATTCAAACACAAATAATTACAAAAAGCCTTCCCAAACTCATACCTCCTTGGAAATCATAAATTCGACACATTTTATACCAGTCTACTGAAATTCATTCTCTCCACACGACCGTTACTACGTATTCTCATATTTCTCACGCTATCAATCCTTTTTACATCATACATATGCTATATGAAGAGTTCATATCAATCTTTTCAAACCTTATCATTATGTATATGTTCAATGTATATATATATATATATATA
Organism: Palaemon carinicauda; assembly: GCF_036898095.1. Taxonomy (NCBI): domain Eukaryota; kingdom Metazoa; phylum Arthropoda; class Malacostraca; order Decapoda; family Palaemonidae; genus Palaemon; species Palaemon carinicauda. The sequence goes on from NC_090736.1 coordinate 33,691,953, forward strand.
TATATATATATATATATATATATATATATATATATATATATATATATATATATATATATATATATATGCAGATGTATGTATAGATCTAAATATTTGTGTTTATAATCTTATCTATATCATTATTTTTATTCTGTTATGTGACCATCCACAATAGTTTACATCAAAAATTAACTTACATTATTTCAAACTAAAGAGGTGAATATCTCAGAATCACCATCAATTTTCTCAAGTGCAACTGCGGCACAACTTGGCCCATTTTACAAGGATATAAATAAACCAAGGTACCTCACCCATCTCCATTGTTTTTCTCTGGCCATCTCAGGGCAGGGTATTTTTCCTCATATACCAGATTTATCTGTATTACAAAATGTAAATCTCTACTCTATATACATACTTATATCATCCTCTTCAGTTGTTACTAATTCACTGCAGAACAAAGGCCTCAGAGATGTCCTTCTACTAGCAATTGTTTAAAGTCTTTCGATGCCAGTTCACAACAGCAAGATTTCTTAGTTCGTCTATCCATCGTCTTCTCTTCCTTCCACTTCCTTTGTAATTTCTAGGGATCCAGTCTGTTATTCTTACTGTTCCTCTATTATCTGCCATTCTCATATTTTCCTGCCCATGGCAATTTCCTTTTCTTATATGTTGTTAGAATATCCTCTACTTTAGTTTGTTCTCGTATCCATGTTGCTCTTTTATTCCTATCGTTATTTTTTCCATAGCTCTTTGAATTGTAACTAGCTTATGTTCTAAGGCTTTAGAAAGGCTCCAAGTTTCGATGCATAAGTTGATACTGGTAGGACCATTTCAGTGAATACTTTTCTTTTAAGAGAAAGTAGCATTTTACTTGCACAATCTCATTTTGTTTACTAAAAGGTTTCCTTAACATGATTATCCTTCTTTTAATTTCGGTCTTGTGTCCAGGGGAAACACTTTATGTCTATCCTAAGTACATATACATGTATTCATCAACAATGTCTAGGGGTTCGTTCATAGTTCTTAATTATTGTCTCTATACTTTCATTGAACAATATATTATTTTCACTCATACATATATACAAACATACATACAAATCTCATAGCCATCAACACCAAAATAAAAACCTGATGTAAATGTGGATTTATCTTTGAATTACATAACAAGGAAAAAAAAAAAAAAAAGTAATCTTTTGGTGACATGACAGGTACTGAAAACACAACCCAAAACCTCCAATGGCAGCAGTAAAATGATGTGAGGAAGAAATTGCACCCCCGAAATATTCTTTCTTTTTATTCAAAGAGAAAAGTATATCAGCGTAATTACTACTAGTCTCTTTCCATGGAAATAATTATAATGTTGAATGGAATTTTCTTCCAAGAAAAGACCGGAACAAAAAATATCCCTTCAAGGTTTCAAGTGTCAGGTCCATTTGAAGAAATAAAGACGCCGACCTTTCACTCCATTAGTAGTAATAACTGTTGCATTGAGTACCAATGTAGTTTGTTCATGGATATTATCACGCGCGGTACTGGGCAACTATTTCTAACTCATTGTTTTTGCTTTTGTTATAAGCTGATATTACAAGATATCCTGAAAATGTTTCATACAACGTTATTTAAACTACTCTTCATTCACTGTTGTGAACATAAGGTGATATAAGACGTTCTGAAAATATGTTATACTACGTTATTCAAATTGCTTTTCATTCACAGGTGTGTGTGTCCATGTGTGGTTACACCATACACAGACTAAGCAACTGTTTATGGTATGAGTTGGTGCACATACACTTTGATTCTTTTAAAGCATATAGAGGAATATTCTATTTTCATTATTCATAAAAGTGAAACCGTTTCAAGTTTACTTTATATTTCCGTTTCCCATGAAGTTGAATTTGGACGCACCCACCAACCTCCCTTGATAGCCTTTTTCTTTTTCTTAAACTATATTACAAAAATTATTTTTTCGCTCTTTGATATCATCACCCAATCCTGAAACTTGAGTTTTTTCACATCTTATAAATTAAGGGAACTCAAGAAAAGCAGCAAATAGTAGACTTCGTTTTTCATAAAAAAGATATTTTGATAACTGTGACAAAACAAAAGTTATAAATATAATTCTTAGATCAACATTAAAAATAAAGCATGTTAGAAGGCGTCATAAGTCTCGTTCATATCACACTAAGGAATCTAATTTTTAAACATTGGATAATGAGAATATCATTTGATAATCGTTGAAGAATTGACAGCTAGAACGGATAAGTTTCAAATCATTAAAGGGTCAATTATTAATTTGACATATGAATCTAAAAGTCATTCTTATGATGAAAATGTAAATCTCATCCGAAATCAAATTTGCTATTTCGTAGAACATAAACTCTAACAACTCAATTGCCAAATCAACTAATTTTAAATCTCTTTTCATTCTTATATGTCAGACCACCATCCTGAATATTGTATACCAACTCCGGAAGCAATATTCAAATGTCATCTTGACTAGCGTTTGGTATTTTGCCTTATATGCATTTTCGAGTTCAATATTGCCAAAAATCATAAGAATAGTAACCATTGCTACTATTTTCATGAAACAGATTATGCAGAAGTCAAAATAAAGAATTAATTTGCATAAAAGACCCATATTTGTGTAACTATCACATACATAACTCACTTGATATATCAAAACAAGATTATATTTCACCTTGAGCAAGTGTTAGTCTTTTGGTTTTCATCAAGTACTCTACATATTATGGGGTTAGGTTGTTATTCTCACACTCTACTCCATATAAGTACAAAAAGGCACTAGCCACCCATTGAGATACTACCACTAGAGAGTTAGGGGGTCCATTTGACTGAGCAGACAGTACTACATTGGATCCTTCTCTCTGGTTACAGCTCATATTCACTATGCCTACACATAAACCGAAGAGTCTGGCCTATTTTTTATATATAATCCCCTATCCTCATACACCTGACAGCATTGGGATTACCAAACAGATATTTTTCTCAAAAGGGGTAAACTATTGCTCTGTAATTACTCAGTTGCTACTTTCCTGCTGGTAAGGGTAGAATAGACTCTTTAGCTATGGTAACCAGCTCTTCTAGGAGAAGGGCACTCAAAAATCAAACCATTGTTCTCTTGTCTCAAGTAGTGTCATAAACTCTTTACCATTATCTTCCACTGTCTTAGGTTAGAGTTTTCTTGCTTGAGGGTACAGTCGGGGACACTATTCTATCTTATTTCTCTTCCTATTTTTTTGTTAAAGTTTGTTAAAACATTTTTATAGGAAATATCTATTTCAATGTTACTTAATACATTTTATTTTTCCTTGTTTCTTTTCTTCACTGGGCTATTTTTCCTGTTGAAGCCCCTGGGCTTATAGCATCCTGCTTTTCCAACTAGAGTTGTATGTTGGCAAGTAATAATAATAATAATAATAATAATAATAATTATAATAATAATAGTAACGCTTGATTTTCGTTTGCGGTCACCCGTCCAAGTCAGGTATAAGAATTTGTTAGATGCATGTATAAAAAGATATCAAATAGATAAATATATGATTATATAAACATATTTACACATATACCTATTCATATATAAATATATATATATATATATATATATATATATATATATATATATATATATATATATATATATACTTATATATATATATATATATATATATATATATATATATATATATATATGTATATATATATATATATATATATATGTATATATACACATACATAGAAATATATATATATATATATATATATATATATATATATATATATATATATATATATATATATATATATATATATATATACATTATATATATACATACATATACATTATATATATATATATATATATATATATATATATATATATATATATATATATATATATATATATATATATATATATATATATATATATATATATACATATATATATATATACATACATAGAAAATATATATATATATATATATATATATATATATATATATATATATATATATATATATATATATATATATATATATATATATATATATATATATATATATATGCATACATAGAAATATATGTATATATATATATATATATATATATATATATATATATAAATGTATATATATATATATATATATATATATATATATATATATATATATATATATTTATATATGCATATATATATATATATATATATATATATATATATATATATATATATATATATATATATATATATATATATATATATATTTATATATGCATATATATATATATATATATATATATATATATATATATATATATATATATATATATATATATATATATATATATATATATATATATATATATATATATATATAGAAATATACATATATATATATATATATATAATATACATATATGTATATATATGTATATGAATACACTGTATTTATACATATGTATATAAATATACTGGATATATATACATACATATATATATATATATATATATATATATATATATATATATATATATATATATATATATATATATATATATATATATATATATATATATAAACTGTACATATATATGTATATATATATATATATATATATATATATATATATATATATATATATATATATATATATATATATATATATATATATATGAATATGTATATATATGTGTGTTTGCGGTTGTGTGTGTGCTCTGCATGTATATATGCATGTATATACATATAAATTAAAATACATTCATTCAACCACATTGCCAATACTGGCTCCTCCTAGTATCAAAGTAATCTCATCAACCAAATTATATGATTTGCTTATTAAATGTATATCTTTTCTATACCACGAAGGCATCTGATATATCACAGATAACTTAAAAAGAAATGAAAAAAAAATCATTCCGAGTCGTATTCTACCGAACTACAATAATTTCCCTCTTCTTCTTCTCTGAAATATAAGCGCCGTACATTCCACTTAGATCAAACAAAGAGTCGATTCATCACCTCAGACATGTTTGTTTTGCGCAAATTTCATACAATGGACAGAAAATGGTCGTTGTTAAATGGATTTTTTGTAGCGGACGTAAAGAGGAGGGGAGAGGAAACGTGAGGATTGTGGTGCGAGTTCAAGGAATCAAGGTCTCTTCTGCCTGGTAATATTCTGTCTAATATAAAAGCAACAACGTTTTTAAATGTTTCCTTTCTGCAATATTTTCAAAGTTGTTAAGGTTTTCGAAATATTTAATTTTGATTTTTCATTACTTCTTATATTGTTTATTTATTTCCTTATTCCCTTTCCTCACTGGGCTATTTTTCCTTGTAGCATCCCTCTGCTTATAGCATCTTGCTTTCCCAACTAGGGTTGTAGCTTAGATAGTAGTAGTAGTAGTAGTAGTAGTAGTAGTTGCAGCAATAATAATAATAATAATGATAATAATAATAATAATAATAATAATAATAATAATAATAATAATAATAATAATAATAATACGTGTGGTATTATTAATGAAATCTGTATATATGTACACATATATATGTTCACTTTGCCAAACACATACACATAAAAGGAAAAGATATGGAAAGAACAATGATGGGAATAAAACTAAGAAATAGAAAAAGGAGCAACATGGATACGAAATCAAACTAAATTCGAGGATATTCTAACATCATGTAATGTAAAGAAATGGTCATTGGCAGGACATATAGTGAGAATGAGAGATAAAGAATGGAAATAAAGATTAACAGAATGGGTCCCCAGAGATTGCAAACGAAGTAGGGGAAGGAATGAAAGACAATGACTAAACCAAATAAGAAAATTTGCGGGAATACACTGGCAAAGAAAGACCATAAACAGACACAAGTGGAGGGAGTTCTGAGGCTTTTGTCCTGCAGTGGACTAGCAACGGCTGATGATGGTGATGATGATGATTAGGATGATGCTTATATATATATATATATATATATATATATATATATATATATATATATATATATATATATATATATATATATATTTATATATATATATATATATATATATATATATAATATATATATATATATATATATATATATATATATATATATATATATATATATATATATAAAGCGAGAGAGAGAGAGAGAGAGAGAGAGAGAGAGAGAGAGAGAGAGAGAGAGAGAGAGAGAGAGAGAGAGAGAGAGAGAGAGTAAATTTAATTTATCTTGTCAAAAGAACAATGTAAAGCTGACCAGGAGGCAAAATATATTTCTTTACACTGTGGAAAGAATGCCTTCATTTTTTCTTAATATTTATCATATTAATGTCCACATCGTTATGGTGACCTATTTATCATTTCTTTTTATAGTTCATTCATTAATTTTCAGACTGCTGCTCGTATTGAGTTTCCCTATTCTTTTACAAGTAAGGTTACATATAGGTATGTATCATATACACTATATATATATATATAATATATATATATATATATATATATATATATATATATATATATATATATATATATATATATATATATATATATATATATTACATAAATACACATGCATATATATACACATTATACAAATACACAATCATATATATACATACATATATATATATATATATATATATATATATATATATATATATATATATATATATATATATATGTATATATATATATATATAT